>NC_138986.1:69789209-69951709 GCF_964341445.2 Mesoplodon mirus | reverse complement strand
TGTGCTGTGCTGATTCTCTTAATAATTGATAAATCATCTTTTTCTGTCTCTTAAGTGACACAATGCCCACAGCATGCAGTGATTCTCAACTGGAGATACTTCTGCCCCCCCCCCGGGGGGCCTCTGATGATGTCTAGAGACGTTTACAGCTGTCATCACTCGGCAGTGGGGGTGGGGCTGCTATTGACATCTAGCGGGAAGAGGCCAGGGACGCTGCTAAACGTCCTATGATGCACAGGACAGCCCCCATAACCAAAAACCAACACGTACAAAATGGCAATAATTACACAGAGACTGAGGAAACCCTGGTGTAGTGTGTAAGAGTAAAACCCTGGGGACCAGACTGCCTTGGTTCAAAGACGACTCCACTACTTACTAGCTGTGTGACTGACCTTGGGCAAGTTGACCTCTGTGCCTCAGTTTCCTCATTTCAAACTGGGAGATAAAGTACTCAACTCACAGGGACACAATGAGGTGTAAGTAGAGATGTGTGCTGCAGTTGTTAAATTTTTTTTTTTTTTAATCAGTGAATGACTGCAGCAAGGTAAAGTGCCAGCATCACATGCAGTCATCCCTTTCACCTGTTCTTTTCAAATATTAACAGATATACTGACATTCTACACCTTCGATTTAGTATCATCCTCCATCTATCAAATCATAGCTGTAACTGCTCTAATCACTTACCCAACGTCATCTCCTATACTTACATTCTGCCACTACATTAAAAAACCACAATCAGTTAATTGTCTTCTGGAAGAGATATGAAAAAGTTATTTTCACTGCATAGAGTATACTCAGGGGTCTAAGATAGAGCGTTAGCTCCTCCTTCAAAACCTAGCTCTTTGTAAGTCTTTTCTCATTTATACTACCACCAAGCCTATTAAAAGCACATGTTTCTTTAGTCCTAGAACAAGTACAGATAGATTACTTGGATAATAATCATTGTACAAGACATCTTACATAATTTAATCTGTTTCCCTTTTAAAATTAAAGAAACTGAGGCTCAGAACTTGCCAACTTGCCTAACTGCACAGCTAATTACAGAAACTGGAACGTGAATGCTTCCCTGATTATGAAATAGTAGAAGCTTCCCCTACATAGGGCAACAGACAGAAAACTGACCTGAGATATAGTTTAGTGATTATTGTTCTCGCCATCAAACATCAATTACCCCTCTCTTCCTCCTTAGAAATCAATTACCAAATTTTTTTTAAATTGCAAACTTCGTTCTTACACAGCTAAGTTTCCTTCACTGTCTTAATGAGCAGATAGCCTTAAAAGAGCCAATTTATACAATGCATTTACACACTTGTTTTCGTATCTCAATACTATGTTATTTGCTTATTTCATTAACTATACTCATTTCTTTTCAAAACCCATGCATAGTATATGAAGCCTTTGGGATGGCAGTAATGGGCACTATGTATTTGTAAAGAAGTCTTTTTTCTGACACAAAGGAAGCAAAGTCTATTATAATTGGAGATTTTATATTTCCTGCCTCAGAGAAAAAACTCTCCACCCTTTAACCAAACATACTGTCAAGACTTTGGGGCAGCTAATATTTAAAACACGTATTCAGGAGCACATTCTGTAAAATTCAGTAGAAAATAACCTAGATTGATTTTTCATTTATTATGCAAAGGTCCAGTTGTTTAGAATTACAATTAGTTTCACAAGTATGGTCAATAGCAAGAGCTCAATAAACATTTTTGGAGATTCTCGGCATTTTTCTTTGACCCAAAGCTTTCAAGTTAAACTTCAAGTCTTCTTTAAAAGGTAAAGGCATGTTACAGATTTGTTGACCTGTTATTCACCAGTTAATCAATATTAAAATTCGTACAACTTTCACTTACATTTGATTCTTTGCAGCTTGCCTCTGAGCTTTTCTTTCTTTCCTTTTCTGATCTGGTGGCTTAGCAAAAACAATTTCAATATTTTCTCCCTCCAAGTCTTTGCCATTCATTTCTTCCATAGCCTTAAAAAAGTAGGTATTGATCAATACAAGAGACCTTTCACAACTATGATTCATTTAAAGTTAAAAAAGTCATTTACTATTACCACTAGAAGGATGAGATAAAATAGGATTCTTGATTTCATTTAAAGATCCAGCTCTTCAACTATTAATCTTTTTGACTTAGTTTAGTAAGTTATGCGATTTGCCAAGGCCAATAAAGGTTAGCTTGAGTAATTACATGACCTCTGAGTTTCCTTCAATTTTCTAAAACATTCTGATTTTAGGATGACTTAAAATCATTAGTCTAAGTTAGATGCCTATGATAATTCCCCCAGTTATTTACCTTGACAGCACCATCTCGCTCATCAAAATGAATGAAAGCATAATCTTTTAATTTCTTCACTCGTTCCAGTTTCCCAAACTGACTAAATGCCTTTTCTAAAATCTCTTCTGTTACAGTATTGGCCAGGTTGCGTACGAACAGCACTTTTACCTGAAATTTAAGAAAGAAACAGAAACTTCCTTTGTATTTCCAAAGGATTCAGTTTCCAAGATGTCACCATCCCAACCCTGCAGACTTAACTTTAGTCACAACCCATTAGAAGAGTACCAGAAATATAAAATACATACTAAAATTTCAACTCATTTGGGTAAATACCAAGGAGCATGCTGCTGGATCTAATGGGCAAAAAATCTGAACATTCTCACCAAAGGTACACAGATGGTGAAAAAGCATAGGTAGAGATGCTCAATTATCATATGTCATTAGGGAATTGCAAATTAAAACAGTGAGATACCATTACAAGCCTGTTACAGTGACCGACCAAAATCTAAGACACTAACACCATCGGATGCTGTTGAGAATACTGAACACAACATATTCACTGCATTAGAATGCAAAACGGTGTAATTTGGCAGCTTCTTACAAAACTAAACATACTTTTATACCATATGATTCACCAGTCACACTCCTTGGTATTTACCCAAAAGAGGTGAAAACACATCCACACAAAACCCTGTATATGGCTGCTTATAGCACCTTAATTCATAATTGCCAAAACTTGGAAGCAACCAAGCTGTCCTTCAGTAGGTGACTGGATAAACTATAATAAATTCAGACAACGGAATATTACTTAACACTAAACAAGAAATGAGCTATCAAGCCATGAAAAGACATGGAGGAACCTTAAATGTAAAAGAAGCTGTCTTAAATGGCTACATACTATACGATTCCAACTACGTGACATTTGGGAAAAGACAAAACTATGGAGACAGTAAAAAGAGCAATGGTTGCCAGGGATGAGGGGACAAGGGAGGAAAAGGCAATCACAGAGGATTCTTAAGGCAATGAAAATATTCTGTATGATACTACAATGGTGGATACAACATACATTTGTAAAACCCATAGGATCCACAACACCAAAAGGGAATCCTAACGTAAACACTGAGTTATAATAATGTGTCAATTTAGATTCACTGATTATGACAAATGTACCACTTTGGTGAGGACACTGATCGAGCAGGAGGCTGCACAGCTATGTGGGCAGGTGTGCGTACGGGAAACTGCTGTACTTGTTGCTCAAAAAACAAAACATGCTACGCACAGTACTTTTCATTAGTCATTATTTTACAACTAAAATGGACGTGGTTATTTCCTAATAACGTGAACACCATGCCATCTGAAATAGCTGTTGAACTTAACACAGGGAGTCAAAACTAATTAGGACCTGCTTTTGAAACCCTAAAGAGAGGAGACAATGTTCAAAACACTGGTAACATAAAGTCTTCAATCCTGAAAGCTCCTCAAGTACGACTACAAATTTAACCTTTTGGCTAAGAAACATTATCACTTCCTCCTAGAATACCTGAAGTAGCATCTGAATTTCTTAATCTAAAGGGCTAACCAATGAGAGCTTAATAAGCCAAAAAAAAATGAATCCTAAGTATTTTCTGTCCTCAAGAACATTTACCCTTTAATATTCACTGTTCTGACACTTCACACTCCTCTCTTGATTTTAGTAAACTAGTTGTATTTCCTAGCCTATCGTCATCAAGGAGGATTCTTTAAAAGGCTAGAATAACTTAACTGCAAACTGCACTGGTAAAGTGTTGACTCAAGAGATGTTTGTTTTCATAGATGTCTCAACTGACTGCTGAAGCACGATACCTAATAATAGCTAAACCTTTTAACTGCAGCAGCTCTGCCGAGGCCAGTACAGTTCACTATTTTTAGGAGTAGGACTTTTAACACAAAACCCATGTAATCTAATGGCGCCACTCTCAAAAACTCAAACTGCTCTTCGAATCCACACAAAAATGAAAGTGAATCATCTCCACTGCATGTAGGCTACCTACTTTATCATGAGAGTATGATGGTTACACAACTGTGGCTGAGGGTCCATGAATAAATTCCTATATTCACCCTCCATGCACTTGTTATTTATTTCTGGTGTGTGGCCTTTAACACAGAACACTTCTCTCACTTTCAAAAATATGGTTTAAGGAAAAAGCACACACAAGTTTCCCTCTGCTCTCTAAAGCCTACCCCTGCTCCCAGCAACACCACAAAAAAAATTGTAACTCAACTGTCATTACCTTTGCCATAACTTCAGGATCGGGATCTTCTATAGGATCAGCCCATTCAACAGTTCCAACATTTCCCCAGACCTTGACTTTACCACTCATTAATCTACGTCTTGCCTGGGCAGCTGTTTTGTGATCTTCGTATTCAAGAAAGCAAAAGCCTCTGTTTTTTTTCTTGTCGTCTGGTTGGTGATACAAAATGACGTCTGTAAGACCCTCTGAAAGTAAGCAACAATTCCAGAGAAATTAGATAAAATAAGCAAAAATAAGCAGATCAAAAGATTTATTTTTCTAATATTATACTTGAATATCAGAATGAAAAATAATCTCTTATCTTTACCGGGGACTCTCAAAGCACTGGTCCAGATAATTCACCTAATCCACACTTTCCAAGTGTTCTTAATGCAAAAATCCCCATGAAAAGAAAATGTATTCTTTTTACTTTGACCTGAGAACTATTTTGCTTCCATTTATCAGATGACAGAGAGGTATGAAATCTTTACAAAGCTGTTTTAGGAAAACCAGTAGTATAAGTCAGACATGGTTAGAAATTTTTCTCTGCTTCCATTAATTAGATGACAGAGAGGTATGAAATCTTTACAAAGCTGTTTTAGGAAAACCAGAAGTATAAATCATGGTTAGAAATTTTTCACCCCATGAAAGTAAAAACTAATTTTTTAATGGCACTTTTCTGGCCTCAGACATCAATGTTTATTTCAAATGAAACAGAGACTATCTTAGTATTGTATAAGAATTTCAAATGTTCCTGGAAACGGGTAACAGGCTGATAATTTGCTAAATATTCTAGGCAGACAAAACTATTTTTTCTAGTTTCCAAATGACAAAAGCCTGTCACTTGGGAACTTTAAAAAAATGCTTTACAATTCAAAGAAATTGCACCATATTGACAAAGTATAATCTCTGCTTATAGCAAGAGTACTTACCATTCCTATAATTTGGAAAATCAAGTCATTACTTATCAAACATTTTTACTAAGAATGTCAACTAGCACCTCAAAATGCATAGAAACACACAAAGAAATACAATTTTCCAAAACAGGGGAAGCACAACGATTCTGCAGACTCAGTTCAAATCCCAGCCGTATTCCTTACTAACTACATAACATTCAGCAAGTTATTTCCCAAAACCTTCTATTTCCTTATCTGAAAAATGGAGTTACTCATCTTATATGGCTATAGTGAGAATACAAGTCCATAAATGCAGTGCTTAAAACAGTGCTTGGCACACAAAAGCATGCAATTACCTTAAGTATTAGAAGTTGAACCTCCTTCCAAGTAAACCCAACTTACCTGTTACTTTGCTAAATTCTTCAAGAATCTGTTCCTTGGTTTTACTCTTAGGAATAGAGCCCACAAAAAGCCTGTTGTTGGCAACGGAGATGCAGACACCAATGTGTTTTCCAGAACGAATTTCATGATTATTATACTGAAAGGCGGAAAAGTGCACCATGTTTTAAAAATACTTAAAATATCCTACTATAGGTGCTCATTATAGAAAGATATGCAAATCCCATACACAAAAGCAAAATTTTTTAACAAATTAAAACTTCATCACTTAGGTTTATCAAGTATTTTTATCCTTTAAAAAATTATAATCTGAGACAGGAAGATTGTACTGACAAAACACACTAACCAAGTTTATGAATTAAAGCAAAGAATTGTCAAGTCCTTGAAATTTAGCAAATTTGGTAAGAATCTAGCCTGTAAGCAGCTTAAATTCCAAATTACTGATTCCACAATACCTTATTTTCTACTTAAATTCATCCTTCCGACTAGTTATTCTCATGCAAGGGAAACAGATTCCAGTGCCAGCAAGCTTTCTGCCTTTCTATTAATCAGCGCTTAAATCTTATTTTTCCATCTCCCCAATCACTTGTAAAAAGTTACATTAAGGGATTTTTGGTTTCAAATACTTAAATCTAAAGGGAAACCTTGTTATTCTGAATCCGACCCAACTTTTCCCCCCATTTCATTTTCATCAAGCCTACAATAAAGTTGGAGAAAGACAAGTAGATTATGGTAAACTACTATAAAACTACAGTAAAAAGTAAACAATCTTCAAGTAACCATATTCCATAAAACGGAACAATACCGCAGAGGCAAAACCCAAAAAGTTCCTATCCCTGTTATTCCCATTCTTGCATAACAGGTATATCAGGTAGAAGTGAAGAAAATACAGACAAGTCAGAAAACTGATGCCTCCCTCTCCCTTTTTCTCCATCTCCATATATTCAAAATTAAACATGAAGTTCAAACATCCTTCCTTCAGTTCAGAACAGTTTTGTACTTTTTACCCCACTGACTCCGTTCACGCTTATCCGAGTCTCTGGTCATCATGATCCCAGGATTATCTCTATGCTTTACACTTATGCTGGAGACATTTTTTTTTAAATCACAACTTTGCCTATTGAAAAAGAATCCCACAATGACTCCCCATCAGCAAAACAAAGTTCAAACCCTTGGACGTCATTAAGTCCATCCTAAAATCCCTACCACTTCTCCCTTTTCTTCACAATACTATAATCTCGGCTATTTACATCAGTTCTCAAACAGTTTTCATACTGCTCAACCCCTGACTATAACGCTTTCCCTGAAACTTCACCATCCAAACTCCTCTGCATACCTGTAGATTTGAGTTCAACCAAATATTCTGCAATCCCTAAATCCTATAAAGGTCAACAAAAACACCCTTCTATGTTAACACAGATCAGCAGTTCTCAACAGGAGTGATTTGCTGCCCCCCGCCCCCGACACACACACATTTTGGTCAACTAGAGATGGGGTTTGCTCTTGATATTTAGTGGGTAGGTAAGAGGCCAGAGATGTTATTAAACATCCTACAATTCACAAAATAGTCCAGCATAATAAAAAGTTATGTAGTCTAAAACATTAATAGTGCTGAGGTTAAGAAATTCTGCCCTGGACTTCGTTTTCCCATACCATTTATATTCTATTTAGACCAAACACCTCTTAAAAATAGAAATATGTGGTTACGGGCAGATATTAGACCTATGGCTGAATCCACCATTGCATGGGATTATGGACAAGTAGACTACAATACCCTATTACACAAATAAGTTAACTTCAGAACACAATAAACTGCTGTAAGACATGTACATTCCCTAGATTTTTATATCTAAGGATCAAGTAGCCAGCCTTAGTGACAAATCAATGGCTTTCAATCTGGTCATTTAGTCTGTAACTCCAGAAGTTGACAAAAACAATTAAAATCAGAAAAAGAATGGACGGAAATACAAAGTTTTAAAAAGGGAGAAAGAGGAGTTATTTTGAAGATGACAATTTGGTATCATTTTCCCTTTACTGTATTTCTTTCCAAATATTCTAAGAGCAGAGGCTATTTACTTAACAATGCTGCCTCAAAATAGTAACGACTGTTTCTATTATTACCTACAAAAGAAAAGTTTCTTCCTTTCTAACCTATCCTCACTATGGTTAGATCAAGGCGGGGTAGGTAGAAGGTATTTAAATGACTGTAGTCTCTGAACAATATGAAGACATGAATATTTAGTAGGATTTATAAAGAAAACTAACTTTTCATCCACATTTTTTAAATTTAAAAAATTGGAACAATTATAGCTGACCCATAGAAAGTAAACTGGCTCTCCAATGAAAAGAAGTCATTAAAGGAGCACAGGTGACCCTCTGCACATAGCATACTGTCCAAATAAAGCAAAAGTGCCTAGAAATAAACATTTCTTAAAGAAATGCCCCATCTACAGATTAAGCATGCACTTTTATAAGTATATTTGAGTTGTTTAACTTTTCTCACTCTAGCATTTTTAAGACCAATCTATCACCTTAAATTCGAAAATAAATTTTGCATCCTAGCAGGTGTTAGCAGGTAAGTAACAGTGACTTGGATGGTAGAAAAACATTACCAGAACAACTGTTCTAATCCTTAATAGAGATCCTAATTTAATGCTGATAAACCCTTACTCTCAAGGGTTAGTAATCAGAACGATATGATAGTATCAAAATAAAAAAGAAAACGTAATCTTCTCCAAACTCTAGAAAAGTGGGCACTGAAGTGAACAAATTGTAGAAATCTAGCTTTCAGATACGGTAGCACAGTGAGGTAACCAAATAAAATAAAGATGAACTTTGAACATTAACCAATGCAGTTTCAGTATTTCGGAACACCAAAATGAGTTGTACAGTCTGGAACATTCCCATCATCTACGTTCAAAATATCAATTCACTCTTTCCTTCCCTTATAGCCAATCAGTTACCAAATCCCCAGAAATTCAGCAATGTCAGACTTAGAAAACTGATCCAGAAGTGGCTGGTCAGTCCTAACCCTTACAGCAGCAAAGCCGCTACCTCCCAAGCCCGTCCATTTAAGTCTTCTTTACCTTGAGCCAAACCTACTTCCCTAAAAATTCTACAATAAATCTACTTCCTCCTCCAAATGACAGCACTTCATATACCTGCACACAATGCTTAGGACTCAATCCCCCTCTATGCTTGGCTAATCATTACTTCTCTGAAATTGGGAACTGCCTCCAAGAGTGTCACCAAACAGTGACATCCATAACACAATCCTATAGAGGCAGACTGAGACTGAGGAGTCTAAAGTAAGCTGGAGACTATTCTTACACTTCTAAACACCAGGCCTCTGCAACATGTAGTCCATGATTATCTTGGCTTATTTGGCAATCACACCACACCACTGACACACTACAGCTTACTCGTGGATTAGTCATGTATAGGACTTGACTCTCAGCCCCACTCAATTCCATCCTGCTGGTGTAAACTACTGTCCCAGGCTATCAGAATCTTTTCAGATCCTTATTTTGTCATCAATGGCATTAACCACTACATATAGATTCAAGTCACCAAACATCCCAAGCAGTCCAACTATGCCCTCATTCATATCCCTGATTTAAAAAAATAGAACCTATACCGTTATTTACATCATGCAACCCATACAAAGGCTCAAAACTTTAATAGCACCATGCAACTCAGGCCAGCAGTCATGCCTACTGCCTTCTAGCACTGACTTTACACAAGTTTTATCTCCCTTCCCACAAAACAGTGCTTCAACTATTGATCTATTTCCTTCACTGCCCTGCTCACACCTTTTTATCACAAAGCCTTCTCTAACAACCTCAACCCAAAGCAATCGATCCCTTCATCCCTCCTTTACCCTGTGAACCACCTGCTTCCACTTTCATTGTAGTTAGCCTCTCAAGTCCTAGAAACACCGAAGTCAAGAACTGGATCAAACTACCTTGTACGCCCATAGTAAAAGTTTTCATGTTAAACACACTAAACACTTGCTAATTGTTACTAAAATATTCTGTCCACCTGTCTTGCCAGCTGCATTCATCAAAATGGTTGTACACTGGTGTATACAACCGCTGTGGTGAATAAACTATCAGTGGCTATTAAAGTCATAACCCTTAATGTGCAAATAGAGGTCAGTATTCCAGTCTTTGTAACAAAGGTATTTTCAGTAGGACACTTCCTATGTATAGGAACCATAATGGGCACTGCAGAAGCCAGTGGCCCTGGGCTCCAATTCCAGCAGCACACCACACAAATACATATACACACTTGCCTGGTCAGCCAGTCAGGTTATTTATCTAGTACCTACTCTATAATGGCACCGTTCTAAATGTTGAGGATACAGGGGAAAAGAGCAAATTTTCTGATGGGAAGAGAGAAGCAAATAATCTTTCAAAGTCAAAAAATAATTTTAAGTACATCTAAGCATTCTTTTTTTTTTTTTATCATGTTCAGTATACTGCTATGGGGCAACTGGGTGGTAAGCCTTTCTTAGAAAGGCCTTCTAAGAAAACCTGATTGATAAGAAGACAGCAGCTGTGCTAACTGGGAGAAGTGGGAGAAAGAACAGAAGGCAGCCTTGAGATGCAAATGCTCATAGCTTTTGTGGAGGACAAAAAAGGCAAAGTGTGGATGGAAGGGTAATAAAGAAGAATAGGAAGAGAGAGGTAAGCAAAAACTTGATCAGATAGAACCTTGTTTGGAAGCCATTATTAGAGTTCTCAGCATGGGACTGTTGTGATCTAATCTACACAGCTAAAAGGTTAAGACTGTAAAGGAGCAATGGAAAGCAGTGAGACTAGCTAGAAGGATTCTTCAAATGGTACCTCAGGCTAGGATGCTAGCAGGAAGATGGTACAAATTGGTTAGATGCCAAAAATAAATTTGGCAGTAGAGACGACTTACACTCTGAATTCCTTTTAACACTACCTAAACCACTAAATAATTTGAAGAATCAGGCTACCTGGCAACATAACTTATACTGCTGGCTTAAACTGTTATGTCTAATTAACGATAAGGACATGCTAAACAAACCTGGTATCAAACTAAACCAGTATGGCTCTGTGCAAGCCACCCAGACTATTTATTCTATTGCAAAAGGAAGATATTTCACTTACCTTGAAGAATGGGTTGAAGTGATCTTTAAAGGTAATAATGTAGCACCTAGCACAGCTCCTGTGCCTCAACAAGCACAAGTGGTAGCTATTATTCACCTTTTCACAAATTTAAATCTTGCTTCCTTAGCTACATTGTCATCATTTAGGGATGAATTTTCTTATTCCCCCAAATACAAGGCAGATGTTAGCTGAAAATAGGGTCATTAAGAAGTTTGCAGTTGCCTCTAACTTCATGCCTCTTCTTCAGCTGTTAACATCAACCCATTTGACAAGTAATTCAGATGCAAACTTGAAATCTACAGTCTTTATTGGGGCGGGGGGTCGTTGTGGAACAACATCAAAAAATAAGGCTGAATATATAAACTATCTCAATCGAAGGTATTTCTCAAGACACAAAGTACAGGAAAGCAAAAAGAGATGGTGCTTCAATCTTGTCTCATCTATAAATAACGTAAAAAAGGCATTTTCTCAACATCTGATTATGTGCAACTAGAACAACAGTTCAACTACCTTATATAAAAATTCACCTTAGATAAAGCTGTAATTCAAGTAGACTTGTGACATGATACGAGTAGAAATAGTTTTCAAAATACGCTTCCTTAAAAAAATACATTTAGGAGGGGTACTCATTCCCAGGAATCAAAACAAGGTAGCAAAAAACATCCAAATCAACTTCAGTTTTTTATTTCTCTAGAATGTTTCATTCCCTCAAAAGCCTAGTCCTTTCTTCTACTGTTGCATTAAGGCAAATCTCCCAATTCTACTATCGCCATAGTCCTAGCTATGGTAAAGCATCCTTTTTAAAAAAGCAATGACAATACGTCCAATTCATCCCAGTGCTAAGAATACCCTTAAAAAGACAATAAAGCACAGAGCCTCCTATTCATCAGACAGTAAAAAATAATTATGCCCCCAGATAAGGACTCAAATCACAAACCCAGAAAAAAATGTTAAAAGATTTAGGACAAGAGCTAGCTCACAGACCAATCAAAATGGCTGTTTGGCTACCTGGAAATTTCTGCGTTACAGTTGAAAAACTTAACTACATTAATAAGACTACTCTAAGCCTACAGCAATGCAACTTTGGACTACATGATCTGTTAAGAATTGCCCAAACTGAGACATATTTCATGTGTACTTATTGGCACTCAAAATAGTGATGTTAGGACTGGATTATATAACATCTTCTTCTGATGCTGTTTCTTTACTATAAGGATTCTGAACATCATCTAGAAATAAATTCTAGAGAGGACCTACCATAATTAGTGTATTTTGGCAACAAAAATTAAGTAGTCTACAAATGTTTGTTTAATGATTCCTTTTAAAAATATTAATAAATACACAAATCATTACTTGTAACACTAAATAATCACACCTATTGAGCAAAACTAAAGCTTTATGTAATACCTAGTAAATAAACTGGATCTGACATCATTAAATTCTGTACTAGCTTTTTGTAGTAAGATAGTCTCATTGCCTTCTCAATCATTATGTATTTCCACACTAAAACTTACTGCTACTTTATTACTACCTGGCAAAATGTTCTATTCTTTTATAGATTCAACTGGATGACTCCTAAAGTATCTTTCCAGAACTCTAAAAAGTCCTCAGTTTTACCTGAACTGTTTAAACTAAAAACATGACAGTTCAAAGGTTACCACTGAATGGACCCCTAGAGCTATACATACTCTCCCTTCTGAAATAGAAAGCACTCTTTGAAAGAAAAGAAAATCAGCCATGGTTCAAATAGAAATATCTCAACTCCTGAATTCTTTATTCTTCCCAAGTAGCATACTTTTCTAATGTTAACCTTTACAATGTTCAACTACACACACCAATGGAGAGATCCAAGCAATACAAAAAGCAAAACCAAGTAAGTGTATTTGTTTTCTTTTTCTCCTTAAGGTTTGCCTTAAAATGTGATATATATGATGGTGAGGGAAGGAAAAATAAAATTCGGGCCTCCCTGGTGGCGCAGTGATTGAGAGTCCGCCTGCCGATGCAGGGGATACGGGTTCGTGCCCCGGTCTGGGAGGATCCCATATGCCGCGGAGCGGCTGGGCCCGTGAGCCATGGCCGCTGGGCCTGCGCATCCGGAGCCTGTGCTCCGCAACGGGGGAGGCCACAACAGTGAGAGGCCCGCATACCGCAAAAAGAAAAAAAAATAATAAAATAAAATAAAATAAAATAAAATAAAATTCAGGATGAAATCACTCTAAGGAGTTCAAGTTTGCTTAGAATCACCCATAAAACATGTAAGTCAGATAACGCAAAACTAACAAACATCTGCTATAGTGAACCATTTACAAAAGTTCCTCCCCAGCTGTACTTTTTGATGTATTTCTTGGATTGAAATTAACTTACATCTTCTACTACAAAACACAGCAACTACTTGTCACAGAATAAAACTAATTTGAAGGAGAATTATATAAGCCATAGTTTGAAACATTAAAATTCTTTAAATTGGGAAAATAACTAGGTCCTCACCTGACATCTAGTACTTTTAAATCAGACATTGCCAATCAACATAAAATCCTTTATTTCATTAACTAGAAAGTTATCATCACAATGTCTTTGTGAAACATTTTCGAAAAAGGGACAGCCAGATATGGCCCTTTAAGAGCCCTATCTACTACAGTTACTGTCTTAAACCTTTTAACATTCCTTAAAAAAAAATCACTAAGCCAAATTCAAAGCACCAGTAACTTCAACTCCACCACACTACCTTATACATCCTGAGTCAGTTCAACTATACGTGCATAAAATACTGCTACAATGTGTACACAGAAAATGTGACACTGCCTCATCAGCACTTCAAAAACCTTTGGTTAACACAATTAAGAAAAGTCCTGGCTTTAAATGAAAACAGAGACTGTGAAAACTGAAAAGAAAGAAAAACTCACCAGTTTAACAGCCTCCTGAGCTGCTTCTTTTGTACAAAAAGTGACAAACGCATAACCTCTATTGAGACCAGTTAGTGGATCCATCATTAGACGAAGATCCCATATAGGTCCAGCTTTTTCAAACAACGGAACAAGTTCATCCTCAAACAGATCTCTTGGGATCTTCCCTACAAATATCTGTAAATTAAATATGAAGTAAAAACCATGGAGAGTTTCTTTAGGGAACCAGACACCTGTACATTTACTACAAAGGGTACAAGTTTTTAGTCTCTTTACCTCAGTGCCAACAGAAGGCTGCTGACCTGAATAAACGGAATCTGGAGGCGGTCCCCCATACTTCCTCTGTCCAGTGGTCACATCGAGTGTGTATCCTGTTCTTTCCAAGAGTGCCTTAAAAAGTTCAAATGTCATTAATACATTTCATTCAAGAGACCACACCCATACATTGAGAAGTTTAAAATCAATCTTGTTCAAATCTTTCCATGTATCTTAGCAACATTCCCTACGTACAGATTTCTGTTGTGTTTCAGAATTCCCCTTTTAATGTATGCTTGTAATTTATAATATGCCCTAATTTATAATGAAAATTTCAGGATCCTGGTCAAATTATTTTCTGGTCTCCAATTAATTACTGAGTAGTGCTTAGTGAACAACACAAAATATTGATCTGTCAACAACTTTCAAGGCAACGTGTACCTATTCGGCCCTTCTAAAAAATGACTGCACCTAATTAGGCTGAAAATAATTCTCTCCTGAAGAAGGAGATGGTTAACTTCTCTCTCCCAAATCTAGCTTTCTTACCCAATAAATTTCCCTGTAACCCACACTTCTAGGTACCTACCACCATTCTGGGAGTTTCACCAACCTTTATAGAAATTACACTCCTCCAATTAAGACCAGAAACTTAGGAGTTGCAGGAAAAATGACCTCTTATTCATCTGACATTCAAGTACCATGCTTCACAGGACAGCATGGATCACTCAGAAAAAATGAGAGCCAAAATGATTTTGAAAACTTTAAGAAGCTGCAACAATGTGACATAACCTCTACATATTACCTCCCTAAAAGTGAACTGTTAAAATTTACACAACTCATATTTACTCAGAGCAAAATTTCTCTTCATCTTTTATTATAAGCAAAAAGACTAGAAAGAAGTAGTCCACTGTTAGCCTAAGGAAAAAACAAGAATTATTCCTTTTCCACCATCTCACCCACAAAGCACAAAACTGGTTTTCTGAATAATAAAAGCAACCCAATAATCAGATGATAAATTCTGAAATAAAAAGAAACACTAGGCACAGGACAAAACTTATCAAAATGCTATTAAGTGATTTGGGGGTCACTTTAGTCTTTGAAAATGAAAACGCCTAGACAGATTTTAAATATTTTCTACTCAAAGAACATTAAATATTTATGAAAAAATACTGTAATTGATAACAACTCCTTTATTCCTAAACTGTCTTAACAAAAAAGCCCAGAAAGTGCTACATGTTTTAAGTAGTCTTTTTCTATTATCTCCAAATATATTTGCTTAACAGTACAACACTGGGTTAGTAACAAAAATAAACTCTTATCTATTACTATCACATAAACTAAACCATTAAATGGCTCTTCTTCCCTTTTTCCCATATGTAATCCCTGCGCTTCTTTCACTTTAATCTTTAAGTGACCCAAATAATACCTTTTATGTCACTCGCCAAAAACAAAAAGGAAAAACTTATTCCCTCTGAAAAATATCCTATAAAAATGTCTGTCTTCGACGTAGAGAATGGACTTGAGGACACGGGGAGGGGGAAGGGTAAGCTGGGACAAAGTGAGAGAGTGGCATGGACATATACACACTACCAAATGTAAAAATCGGTGCTTTGCAACCACCTAGAGGGGTGGGATTAGGAGGGTGGGAAGGAGATGCAAGAGGAAGGGGATATACGTTTGCATATAGCTGATTCATTTTTTTATACAGCAGAAACTACAATAAAGATGTTAAAAGAAAAAAAGTCTGCCTTCTTGCCACAATTTAAGTCACACTAAAGCTTTAAGCCACTCCCTTCCAAAGACAGAACTGAATCTCACAAACGAAATTTTCAATTTTTCATAAAATTTTAATAACTGTCTCAGTATAGACTTAATTGCAGCTGATTAATTACAATGAGTAACAACTATATTCCATTTCTTTGGAAAAACTAAACTTATAGCTCAAACGCAATTCACTCACAGCTACAACTGCAAAAGGCTCAAATTTATAGATGGCATTAACGTCTAACTCCATATTCCAAGCTTCTCTCTCCGCACAACATTAAAACACACCTGACACCTATATTGTTCCTAATAACTTATTTTCTTAAACCATAACCCTTGGTTCAAGAGCAGTGGCACACTATATTAAGAGTACCAGATTAAAACTAGTATGATCACCGTCATATTTGCTATGAACTAAAAACTCAACACAACTAAAAAACACCAAGATCAAAACCTAGTCGACTTTGAGGCCATTTACTCTTCTGACTTTGGGGATGGGGGGAGCGCAAAGGAAACCTACCCTCAGCCTCAGTTTCCTCATTTACATTTCCACAGTAATCCATTTTATCCTTAAAAGCTGCTTTCAGAATTGAACAAACTGGCCTTAAAAACCCATACTAATGGAAGAAGGAGGAGGCAGTGTTAAAATACTAAACCCATTTAATTTGGGGGCTTGAGAATCCTAAGAAAAGCAGTCAGCTGCTGAATGTACACACTCCACCAGTATGGGGTGAGCTGATCCCCTCCCATTTTGGTTCCACTGTCAGTTAATCTGGACTTGCAGGTTTCTAAAAAAATATGGTGGCTGTATTTCTTTAAATCTTTTATTTAGAATACCAGTAACACAGATTTAAGAAACAGTAGCTAGCTAAGAAGAAAAACTTCAGAACTGTTTTAGAAACAAATTGTTAAAGGCAAGAAAAACAGTAATTACAAAAGATTAACAAATTATCTCATGGTCATTAACTCGCAACATCAAAAAACCCCACAAAAAACAAACAAAAAAACACGAAAAACAAAACACACCAACCCATTTCACACCCAAGGAATATTTACCAAAGCTAGAAAATAGAAAAAAAAAAAAACAAACAACTTTAAAACTGAAAGGAGTAAAAAAGAAAGTTTTTAAAGACATACCTTAATTTTTGCCTCATCTGGTCCTTTGCTAGAATCTGCTACTTTGGTCCCCTGTTTTTCTCTCTGCCTGTAAGTCTTCATGACTCCACATAAAAAGGCACTTTTGTTCTGCAAACGAATTTTCCAATCGTATTTAACAATAATTATCTTAAACGTACCTAAATATATAAAACTTGAACTATCAAAACTACTCAGGTTTTTTATTCTTTTTACACTGACACTAGATTAACGTTACCTGAACATGAGAGAGATCACTGTCTTTAAACTGCTGAAGAACTGCCAATGCGCCGTCTTCATTGAATTCTTTTAAAGCTTCGATAGCTCTTTCATCTAAATCGCTATGTGCAACCAGCCCTGGAGAAGAAAAAACTTAATTAATTGTCAACTTTTAATATTTTTAGAAGGTTTTTTTTTTTAAAAAAAGACCATGTTTGCCAATACAGGTGCCAACTAAGAACTCTTCCATGCCCCCTTATCATCTATATAGTGAAAAACACACATACCTTAGCCATTCTGAACGGCATTATGAACTAAATAAGGCCTCTCAACCACTTTTTTTTATCTTGTTCTGTGTCTAAATCAGACAATTCTGAACCCTATTTCTACAGCAAATATATAGGCTCACCAATTCTAAAACCAACCAACGAAGTACCGAGCATTACAAATGAACCTCTACTCAATTTCAAATACCACTAGAAAAAGCAAGAGCCACACGGAGACAGACTACAAGTCTACAGTTACCAAGTTATTTAACAAGAATCCTACTATAAAAATACCCCCAAAAAGTCACATGGCCTGCTTCCAATATTTAGCAGCTGTTGCTACCATCGTATACTTATCCATCTGGCCAGCCAGCCTTTACCTCCTAACCCTTTCTCTTCCCTCCCTCTATACACCTTAACCTCTAGTTCACAACTAGCACAACAAGGCAAAACTCCAGGTCCCACACTAATTGGAAACCACAAAAAGTTGCTATTTTAGCTCAAAGCCAGAAATCCAATAGAAAAATTTCATGATATAATTTTGCAAGTGTTAGTTCTTACCTGCAACGTAAATTTCATCTAGTTTTTCAGCAACTTTCTGTGGTAAACCAGCATCAAGCAATGTCTGAAAATTTTCTGAATGGATAACTGCAGAAGTAGTATCCATGGGCTCTTCAGTACCATTTCCATTAACATGTTCTGTAGCCATGTTTCCAGAGATCTGTTCAAACGCAATAAGCAAAATTAAACTAGGATCTTCAGAAAGGGTAGAGGACAATATGAGAGCCCCAATCTTTACTTTCTCTACCAATTTCTACACCAGCCAGCCTGCACCTCCCTTTAAAGAGGCCTTACTTGAAAGTCACTGTCGCCTGACAAGCCACATTCGGAGCTCAGGGCACAGAAGGACGGATCCACTACGTTTTTCCTTAGCACCACCCCTGACTCACCTGCTAACACTCCCTAGGAAAAACCACATTACAAATGGAGCCCAACCAGCACGAGGACGAGCCAGCGTGCCACATGCAGCTGTGCCCGTACGGCGAACGAGGTGTGTGTGGAGCAAGCAAAGCTGGGCTTTTCCCTCTCAAAGGTAAACCCCCGAAGTGCGCGCTTTTCCCGCCTGCCGCTTAAAGATCGGTAACAACAGCCTGCGAAGAACAAAGCGCTCACACAAGCTACCTTCCCACCACCCAATTTCTCCACCCTTCACCCGCACACCCCAAAGACCGCCCCCGACTCCGCACCCAGAGCGGCAGCCTCACCGCTGCGGCCCCCAGGAGCCCAGCAGAAACACGTGCTCTGCGCCTTCCAATGTCCTACAACTTCCTTCCACGAAAACCCACCGAGTCCCAGGCCAAGACCACCGTCACCGGCTCCCAACAGCAACCCCAAGCCGCGGCCGGAGCCCCCAGCAAGCAGCAGCAGCAGCACAACCTCGCCCCTCGACACCGAGGCCGCGGCGGCGCCAGGCCACAAGCTCTCCCCGCCCCCCAGCGCCGCCGTCTCGGCCGTGACACATGGCTCTCTCTGCCCCGGGCGCCGGCGACCCCCGGTCGCTCGCCCGCCCCGCCGAGACGTGCGCCGCGGCGCGCGGTGCAAGTCCCCCACCCCTCGCCGGTCCCGGCAGCGACTGCGGCGCGGGGGCCGGCGGTGCCACCCCCGGGCCGGGGCCGACAAGCCGGCGGCGCGAGGGCGTTCCGCGAACTGCCCAACGCTCGCCGGACCCCGAGCACCACCCAACCCCGCCGCGCGGCTGCGGGACAGGACCGGCTCCTCTCCGCCCACTCCCGCGCCGCGGCGACGGCCACGACAGCACCAACTCCGCCGCCGCTCGTGGTCCGCGCGGGCCACGGGGGCGCCTCCTCCCTGGAGCGCCGCAGACAAAGCCCGAATGGCAGCAGCACATGGACGGGAGAAGGAAGTGGCGGCGCGGGCCGCGGCCTACTCCCAAGCAGCCCCAGTCAACGTGCTCCTCTCTTCCTTGGAATCCATTTTCCAGAAAAGCCGGTTTCTCCCCGCACCGCCCTCCCCCAGCTCACTCCACAATGTCACGGAGCTCCCCTCCCAGACCCGGGTCCCGGCGGTCGTTACCTCCCCGTCGGGCTGCGGCGGAGGAATCCTGTCCGAGGAGATCCGGTTGCGGGCAACGCGTGCTCGCTGCTCCCTGGGTCCGGCGCGAGTGGAGCTGTTGTAAAATGGCGGCCGAAGCTCACGCCGCTGGCAGCAAACCCGATCCAGTTCCACTCGCCTCCGAGCGCGCTCCCAGTGCGCGCGCGCGCCTCCGCGTGACCCCCCCTTCCCTTCCCTCCCCTCCCTCGCGCGTCCGCTTCTCTCACTCACTCCTTCAGCCCCTGCCCACCTCCAGCTCCTCCTTCTCCTTCTCCCACCACCACCAGTGTCCGTCCGCCTCTTCTCTAGGCCTTTCTTCTTCCCCTCCCTGCTCCTTTCCCCCACCGCTCGCACTGTCGTCCGCGGCCGCTCTGGCACGAGTGGCCGCCCTTCCCCTCCTCGCTTGCACGCTCGCACGCTCGCTCCCTCCCTCGCTCTCTCGGCCCAGTCCCCCCAGTCCCGACCGACTCGGCTCCTCTCTTTCTCTCTCCCGCGCTGACGTGACGACGTAGCTTACGCCTCGGGACGCGCGCCCGCGGGCTCCGCCCCCACGCCCGCCACCTCCCTCGCTCCTCACCGCCCGGGAGGGCGCGAGACCCCGCCCTTCCGCTCCGGCGGCGGCGGAGGGGCCGAGAGTGAATGAAAGGCCCGCCCCTTCCCCTCCCGGCACTCCCCCTCCCGCGCCCCTCCGAGCGGGGCGGGGCGGGCCGGCTCAGCGTGTCCCACTCGTTCTCCTTTGTCAGGAGACAGGCATCTCCCCACCCCGCCCCACCCCACCCCCACCGCGGCACCACGCGCACGCCCCCCCACACCGAGCTGCCGCTCGCCCCACCCCCCCCGCCCCGTCCCGGGCCGGCGGGGAACGGGGCGGGGGGCGCGGAACGCGAGCGGAACTCCGCGGAGGGTACCCACCGGTCCGTGTGCGCCCGGCCCCCGCCCCGGGCGCCGCGGCCGCGTAGCCGTTCCAGGCGGTGTCCACGCCGCCGCCGCCCCGCGCTATCCTAGCTCGGGAAGCTGCAGGCGCACGTGTCCCCCGGGGCGGGGCGAGGCAGACAATGGGGTGGCGGGGGAGGGGAGCGGCGCGGAGCCCGCGGACCTTTGGTCCACCTGGCCGGCGGGACTCGAGTGCGGGAGTCCCTCCTGGGAAACTGGGACTCCCTGGCCGGACAGTGGGAACTCCGGGGCCCCGCGCCCGCGTGGCTTCCCTTCCACGGGAACCTTGGGCGGAGGGAGGGGCGCCCGGGGCTCGAACGAGGAAACCCCGGCGGCTGCTTTTGAGGGGGAACCGGCTGGCTCCAGTGGAGCGAGGAGCGGCTCCCGCCTTGGGATGCTACGAAAGCCAGATTTGGAAGCAAAACCGCTGGGTGGTGAAGAGTTGTGCAATACTCCGTTTCAGTCCCTGGCCTTTTCAGCAGTTAAGGGCTTCCTCACGGCAGTTTGAGCAACTTGCAGCAGCACAGAGCTGCGTGGTTAGAGCAACTGTAAAGAGCATATCTGTTTCTTTTCGAAAACCTTGGCAATTAAATCTTAACTATAGTGACACTTCTTTTGTAACCGTATACTAGGTACAAGAAAGACAAGACAAAGGCATTTGCATTTCAGACGCCGTATGGATACTAATTTTGTTCAGTGCAGCTGTAATGAAAAACAGGAATAGTGTCCTTTTCATTAAAAAAACAAGAGCTCACTGGTTCCCTAAACAAAAAGTTAGATGAATACTGCTCTAAGTGCTTAAGCACTTCGTATGCCAGATTATTTTCATTAGTACCTGGATCAAGATATGAAATTTTTGAAATATTTTGACCAAAAGACTAGCCAGTCGGTTTAGTAAGGATCTGGGCACTCTACTACCTAAAATTTCTTCCTGTCATACATGGACCTGCTGTTGTATTCAGCTCATTCAGCAATAGGGATTTTAGTTCATAATTCGAAGGTTGTAGATAATGTTATAAATGAAACCAAATAACCAAAATGTTTAATACAAAAATATAATAAAAACTGAGTAATCCTATAGATGAAGGAATGAAAACAACAGATCTGAACCATCCAACACTTTAAGACTTTCCTGGGGATCAACTTCCCTTTAAAAAAAGAAGAATGAGAAGGAGAGGGAGGGGGAGGGGGAAGAAGAGCCTCTACCTAGGCAATGTCATCTACCAGATGACCAGACCTCCCAAATTGAAATCTCTAGTTCTTCTTTGACCTCTAATTCCTTTGCCTAACCCACCCACACGACACCTTTCTGTGGGCTTTAGGCACTCCAAATCAACATTTCAAAAAACTGAGCACAACATGGTCCCCTTCATCATCCAGCTCCAGAGTTCCCATCTCAGTGAACATCACCCACTTGCATCCAGCAGCATTAGCTGAAAACCAGGGAGTCATTCAGGACAGTACCTTCTCCCTCAAGGCCGTATCAATTAACCAAGTCCTGTCAGTTTTGTCTGCCTAATATATCTCCACTTCTCTCTGTGTCGCACCCCGGGGATAAGCTACCATCACTTACCACCTGGACTAATGATAGAGCCTCCTGATTCATCCATCCTTGCAGCTTTTCTAATCCATTCAAAGCCGCACACGTACGCGCGCGGCATGTGTGTGTGTGTGTGTGTGTGTGTGTGTGTGTGTGTGTTTGGATTTTAATTGCAGATAAGATCTGCTTAAAACCCTTAATTAGCTCCCCAATACACTTAGAACCAAATCCTTAACTAGATCAACAAAGCCTTCCATGACCTGTCCCACATATCTCCCCAGCTACATCTCTGCCATTCTCCCAGCTTCAGCTGGCCTTCTCTCAATTCTGGCATTTCTCAGTATGGCACACATTAAGGACCTAGACAGGAACTTAGACAGAGATGCCCTGAGCAGGCCTGAGAAAAAAGCTATCAGCTATGCTCTCCAGTTGACATCTTGTTGAGAGAAACAATGTTATAATTTTCCTCCTGACCTGCGGAACTTCTTATTCCAGGCTTGATGCCAAGAATTACTACTATTACTGAAACATAGGGAATCCCTAATAATACTTTAAAACAAAAAACAAAAAACAAGAAACTAATAGATAGATTGATTCACTTGGTACGATAGATGCACTGGACTAGATTGAAATGTATGTGAAACATCTGGCACAAGAAAATTCTCAAAAAATTCTCAATAAATATGTGTCCTTACTTATCTGAATCCTCTTTAGTACCAAACACAGGATTTGATGCTCAATAAATATCAGTATTTACTGAATAAAACCGAAGAATGATAGGCTGAGACCCAAAACAACCTTGATTCTAATCCCAGATCAGCTACTAATGGGTAGCGTGGGCTTGGGTAAATCAGTTAACTTCTCAGAGTTTCGATTTCCTCATCTATAAAAGAAGTGCATTGAAAGAGATAATTTTTTAAGATCTCTTCTAGCTCAAACATTTTGCAATATATTTTTAAAATTTCTCAAACTCTTTCTCTGGGTTCTCATGGCTTAAAAATATTCAAATGTCCTATTTGCCACTAAAGATCTTCCTCATTTGAATCCCAACTTTCCTTTACAACAAAATAGCCAGCTATTCACCTTACATGAACCCTTGCTCCAAGCAAAAATAACAGCAACAATGACAAACATTGATATTATCTGATTTGGGATATCATCTCCACTGTGGTTGTGGAGAAATTGACACATTCGCTGTTAGTGAAATGAGAGATTTTTTTTAATAAATAAATAATCGTCATATTTATTAAGCCCTGCTCCCCCAAGTCTGTTCTTCCATCCTTCCACCATGAATGCCTTGTAACCTGGTACTTGCCGTCCAGCTAGAAATACCACTTCCAGCCTCTGGGGCAGCCAGGTGTGGCCAGGTGACTTAATTCTCCCCAAGGGAGTGAGAGGATAGATTGATATGACTTTATTTACAAAATAATTAGACTATAATGCTTACTGAAGCATTGTTTGTAACATACATATATATGTGTGTGTGTGTTTTGTTTGTAAAAATGTATATAAGCTAAACATCAAGTAATAGGGGACTGGGTAAATAAATTATAGTGTGCATCCATAGCATGGATTATTCTGGAGCCATTGAAAAGAATGAAGTAGCTACCAATGTCCTTAAATGGAAAGAGATCCAGGTTATATTCTTAATTTTTTTTTAAAACCACCTAGAGAACAATGTAGAGTGTGACATTTATTCATTCAGTTGAGCACCTTCTGTGTACTAAGCTCTGTGTTATGCACTAGGTTCACAATATTGTATGTCAATATAGACACAGATTGACCCCTGGCTCATGAAGCTTGCAGGTCTGTGTGAATGTGTATAACAAGGTATGATAGATATAAAGATTTTTGTTTCTAGAGAACAATTACAATTAGAAGGATGGGGTGGGTGGAGATCACCACTTTTTACTTCATACACTTTGGTAATGCTTAACTTGTTGCAATAAATATTTTTAAGTTAATTATTTATGGGCCTCATTACTGTTTTTCCATCCATGTAACCTTTGAATTAGTAAGAAAATGGAGACCTGTTAAGTTGCAATTAATCAAAGCCAGGCATAAAGTTATGCCTGTTTGCCTGTTTTGCTTGTCATCCAAATTCTTCCACTATTAAATGCCAAACTGTTTTTTTAATATCATATTTTCTTCTTTTCTATATTTTCTAAACTTTTTGCAATTACCATATATTAATGTTATAATGAGAAGAGGGGGCTAGAATTCATATGGGAAAAATTCACACCATTGTTCTTTTCACAGAACCATAAAAACCTAGAGTCAAAGCTTACCCTTCCCCCTCCCCATATCCTCAAGTCCATTCTCTAGTAGGTCTGTGTCTTTATTCCTGTCTTACCCCTATGTTCTTCATGACATTTTTTTTCTTAAATTCCATATATAGGACATATATACACTACCAAACGTAAGGTAGATAGCTAGTGGGAAGCAGCCGCATAGCACAGGGAGATCAGCTCGGTGCTTTGTGACCGCCTGGAGGGGAGGGATAGGGAGGGTAGGAGGGAGACGCAAGAGGGAGGGGATATGGGAACATATGTATATGTATAACTGATTCATTTTGTTATAAAGCAGAAACTAACACACCATTGTTAAGCAATTATACTCCAATAAAGATGTAAAAAAAAAAAAAACCTAGAGTCAAAAGAGACTGTGAAGTCATTCAATCCACTCTTTCTAATAATCAAGAAAGTTTTTGCAACATCTCTTTCTCATGGTAATTGAATGGCTGATATGTTAAAATTTAAAACTTCTGCTCTGCAAAGACACTGCACAAGAGAATGAAAAGAAAAGCTACAGACTGGGGGGAAATCTTTGGAAAACACATATCTGTTAAAGAATTAGTATCCAAAATATACAAAGAACTCTTAAAGCTCAACCATAAGAAAGCAAACAACTCAGTTTTAAAATGAGCAAGGGAGGGCTTCCCTGGTGGCGCAGTGGTTGAGAGTCTGCCTGCCGATGCAGGGGATGCGGGTTCGTGCCCCGGTCCGGGAGGATCCCGTATGCCGCAGAGCGGCTGGGCCCGTGAGCCACGGCCGCTGAGCCTGCGCATCCGGAGCCTGTGCTCCGCAAAGGGAGAGGCCACAGCAGTGAGAGGCCCGCGTACCGCAAAAAAAAAAAAAAAAAAAAAAAATGAGCAAGGGACTTCCCTGGTGGTCCAGTGGGTAAGACTCCGTGCTCCCAATGCAGGGGGCCCAGGTTCGATCCCTGGTCAGGGAACTAGATCCAGCATGCCGCAACTAAGATCCCACCTTGCAACTAAGATCCCGCATGCCGCAATCCTTTAGTTTCCCATGCCGCAACTAAAGATCCTGCACAACAAAGATCCCACTTGCCGCAACTAAAGACCTAGTGCAACCAAATATGTTTTTTAAAAAAATAAAAATGAGCAAAATATCTAAACAGACACCTCATCAAAGAAGATATACAGGTGGCAAATAAACATATGAAAAGAAATGCTCAGCATCATATGTCATTAGAGGATTACAAATTAAAATAGTGAGATACTGCTACACAACAGTTATTATGGTCAAAATCCAAAAAATGGATGCTAAATGCTGGCAAGGATATGGAGCAACAGGAACGCTTATTCATTGCTAGTGGGATGCAAAATGGTACTGCCACTTTGGAAGACTGCTTGGCAGTTTCTTACAAAACAAACATACACCGTATGATCCAGCAGTCATATTCCTTGGTATTTACTCAAATATGTTGAAAATTTAAGTATACACACACACACACACAGACCTGCACAAGGATGTTTATAGCAACTTTATTCATAATTGCCAAAATTTGGAAGCAACCAAGATGTTCCTCAATAGGTGAATGAGTAAACAAATTTTAGTACCCATATAATGGAATATTATTCAGTGCTATCAAGAAATGCACTATCGGGCTTCCCTGGTGGTGCAGTGGTTGAGCGTCTGCCTGCCGATGCAGGGGACACAGGTTCGTGCCCCGGTCCGGGAAGATCCCACATGCTGTGGAGCGGCTAGACCCGTGAGCCATGGCCACTGGGTCTGCGCGTCCGGAGCCTGTGCTCCGCAATGGGAGAGGCCACAACAGTGAGAGGCCCGCGTACCGCAAAAAAAAAAAAAAAAAAAAAAAAAAAAGAAATGCACTATCAAGCTATGAAAAGACATGGAGGAATCTTAAATGCATTTTGCTAAGTGAGAGAAGCAAATCTGGAAGGGCTATACACTACATGATTTCAACTATATGACATCCTGCAAAAGGCAAAACCATGGAGACAGTAAAAAGATCAGTGGTTATGGGGCCTCCCTGGTGGCGCAGTTGTTGAGAGTCCGCCTGCCGATGCAGGGGACACGGGTTCGTGCCCCGGTCCGGGAAGATCCCACATGCCGCGGAGCGGCTGGGCCCGTGAGCCATGGCCGCTGAGCCTGCGCGTCTGGAGCCTGTGCTCCGCAACGGGAGAGGCCACAGCGGTGAGAGGCCCGCGTACCGCAAAAAAAAAAAAAAAAAAAAAAAAAGATCAGTGGTTGTCAGGGGTCCAGGGGGAGAGAGGGAGGGTTAAATAGGTGTAACACAGGGAATTTTTAGGGCAGTGAAACTATTCTGTATGATACTATAACAGTGGATACATATACATTCGGCAAAACCCATAGAATGTACAACATAAAGAGTAAACCCTAATGTAAACTATGGACTTAAGTTTATAACAATGAATCAATGTTGGTTTGTCAATTGTAACAAACGTACCAACTAATGTACAATGTTAATAATAGGAGAAAGGGGCGGGAGAGGGATATATGGAAACTGTACTTTCTGCTCATTTTTCTTAAATCTAAAAACACTCTAGAAAAATAAAATCTCTTAATTTCTAAGGTCCTAATATTTTATAGTAACATTTTTTAAAAGTTTTATTTATTTTATTTATTTTGGTTGTGCTGGGTCTTAGTTGTGGCAGGCGGCCTCCTTAGTTGTGGCACGTGTGCTCCTTAGGTGCGGCATGCATGTGGGATCTAGCTCACTGACCAGGTATGGAACCCGCGTCCCCTGCATTGGGAGTTGGATTCTTAACCACTGGGAAGTCCACCACCAGGGAAGTCCCAAGGTCCTGACATTTTAAATACACTTGAAATGCTAGGTATCCTTTTTATTGCTTTTAGCTTTTTTTTTAATTAGAAGTTTAGTCTCATTTTAGCTGTTTGCATTTTAACATTTACAATGGGGTTGATGGATTAAATTACAAGAAGCCACAGATTTTATACAAGTAACGACAAAAAGAACAAGGATTATGTAAACATAAACTGAAAGAATGTTTCTGTCAAAGTATTCCCACTCTACTCTGAATGGAGTCTCAGAATATAAGTAACCTTTGGTTGTTCAGATATTCAAGATGAATTGAGGCACAAAAAAGGAAAATTTAGTAATAATTTTTTCACTGAACATGTCATCATGTTGTGTCTCAAAGCTCTTCCCAAGGGTAACCTTACCCCAAAGCCCTGCTAAAGCAGCAGCCTAGGCTGTCACATTTTTACTCTGCACGCTCACCCCTGCCTTGTCACAACTAATTGGATCAGCATCAGGTACCAGACCATACCTAGAGCAGAACCAAAGATAGAGTCAGTGTCTTGAAGAGGGAGTTAGAGCTGGGGCCATGAGAGGTCATGTCAAACTAAAATTATGAGGAAGCAGAAACCATAAATAAGCAGAAGCTAAGAGGAATCCCCTCACTATATTTATCATTCCACAAATATATTTTGAGCACCAGTTATGCGCAAGGCACTTACTGAAGCACCAGATGAGTAAAGCAGAAATGTCTTTTGCCTTCATGGAGATCACAGCTAAGTGAGAAAAAAGAGAGAGAGGCAGAGAGAGAGAGAGACAGAGAGAGAGAATAAGTAAATTAATTAAATATTTATAAAATGTGATCAATGCAAAGAAGAAATTAACGTAGTATAGTGTTACATTGGGTTGGTCAAGGAAAGCATTTCTGAGGAAGTGATGTTTAAAGTGAGGAATGAAGTGGGGCTGGAAGAATATTCCAGGCAGAATGAATAGCGTGTGTGAAAACTCTGAGAGGAGAAAAAGCATGGCCTTTCCTGAAAAGATGCCAGTGTGGCTGGAGCATATTTGGTAAGGGAGACAGTGGCTCAAGATGAGTTTGGAGAAGTTGGTGGGAGATAGATTATGCAGGACTATATAAGTAAGTATGATAGGAAGCCATTGAAATGTTTCCAATGTTTAAAATTAGTATTTAGAAACGGAAGAGAAGTTGGGGGTTGACAATGGACATGGAAACAGGTAAGGGATAGGAGTTACTTGGACAAGGGTATTGCAGAGGAAATGGAGAGAAGTGGACATACTCAATGTGTATTATTTTAATATAAATTTATTTATTATTTTTTTATTTATTATTTTTGGCTGCGTTGGGTCTTCATTGCTGCGCGCGGGCTTTCTCTAGTTGAGGCGAGTGGGGGCTACTCTTCGTTGCGGTGTGTGGGCTTCTCATTGCAGTGGCTTCTCTTGTTGCAGAGCACGGGCTCTAGGCACGCAGGCTTCAGTAGTTGTGGCTCGTGGGCTTCAGTAGTTGTGGCTCGCGGGCTCTAGAGAGCAGGCTCAGTAGTTGTGGTGCACGGGCTTAGTTGCTCTGCAGCATGTGGGATCTTCCTGGAGCAGGGCTCAAACCCATGTCCCCTGCATTGGCAGGCGGATTCTTAACCACTGCACCACCAGGGAAGCCCCTCAACGTGTTTCTTTTTTTTTTTTTTTTTTCAGTACATGGGCCTCCCACTGCCGTGGCCTCTCCCGTTGCGGAGCACAGGCTCTGGACATGCAGGCCCAGCGGCCATGGCTCACGGGCCCAGCCGCTCCGCGGCATGCGGGACCCTCCCAGACCGGGGCACGAACCCACGACCCCTGCATCAGCAGGCGGACTCCCAACCACTGTGCCACCAGGGAAGCCCCCCTCAACGTGTATTTTGAACCTAGTTTGCAAAGGACTTAGTGATAGACTGATGGTAGGGAGTTGAGGAAGCAATTGATGGATGTTGGTGCCGTTTGCTGAGCTGGTGAAGACATAGGGTAACATTTGTCAAGAACGTATCAGTTAGGAGTCAAGGAGAGAAGCAGAGCCATGACGAGGATTCTGGAATCAGGGGTTTCTCATAGGAATAAGAATTCATATGCTGGGAGAAGCAATGGTCCAAAAGGAGAGTTGGAGAAGGAGAGCTGAGTCACTAACCAGCCCTTCTGAAGCCTGGGTGAATAAGGAGACCTTGCAGGGGAATCTGGGAAGCCTAGCACATCCAGTTGCTGGCGTGGGAGGGGACCATGAAGGAGAACTAGTGGAGAGCTATGTGGAAGGCTGTTTTGTGGTGGGTGGCAGGCTTGGAGTCACTGTTGGTTTTCAGTGTTGACAGTTGGGAAAAAGAGCTAGATATGTACCAGGGAAGAGAGAGATCAAGCTAAAACCCACCTCTGCATCTCTTTTTCACTACGTTTAACCAAGTTCTTGGGTAGCTTTTTTTTTTTAATGTTTCTTCAGTTTCTTTTAATCTGGAGCCAAACTGTCCAGTACCATAGCCGCCAATCCCATGTGGCAAATTAAATTAATTGAAATTGAATAAAATCTAAAATGCAGTCCTTCAGTCACACTGGCCACCTGTCAAGTGCTCACTAGCCACATGTAGCTACTGACCATGGTACTGGACAGCACGGATACAGAACATTTCCATCATCACAGAAAGTTATATTGCACAGCACTGATCTAGAACAATCCATTTGCATTTTCAATTGTCTTGTAATAAATGTATTTAAAGCCATGTGAATGGATAAAATCACTGAGGTAGAAGAGTAGGAAAAGAGCAAGGACAGGAAGTCCAAGGATTGATCCCCAGAAAGATCAATTTATAGAGAATGAGTAGGCGAGAAGCCTGTAAAGAAGCATGAGATGGAATGACCAAAGAGGTAGGAGAAAAACCAAGAGAGAGCAATGTTTCAGAAAAGAAAGGAGGGTGTTTAAGGAGGAAGTGGTCAACTATGTTGAATGAATGCAGTTAAGAACTGGAGTAAGGTGGTGGCGCAGTGGTTAAGAATCCGCCTACCAATGCAGGGGACATGGGTTTGAGCCCTGCTCCGGAAAGATCCCACATGCTGCAGAGCAACTAAGCCCGTGCACCACAACTACTGAGCCTGCACTCTAGAGCCCGCAAGCCACAACTACTGAGGCTGCGTGCTGCAACTACTGAAGCCAGCCTGCCTAGAGCCCGTGCTCCGCAATGAGAGAAGCCACCACAATGAGAAGCCCATGCACCGCAACGAAGAGTAGCCCCTGCTCGTTGCAACTAGAGAAAGCCCATGTGCAGCAATGAAGAGTAGCCCCCGCTCACTGCAACTGGAGAAAGGCTGCACACAGCAACAAAGACCCAACAGATCCAAAAGTAAATAAATAAAAATTTAAAACAACATTAAAAAAAAAGAATTTGGGGTAAGACTGGAATAGAACTTCTTAAGAAGAGCAGTTTCAGGAGTGACATGCTGGCAAGAGCCAGATTAGAGTTGTGTAAGGGGCCAAAGAGAGGGGAGGTGGAGGCAGCACAGGCAGACCGTTCTTTCGGGGCCTTTGGGAAAGGGCCCAGAGAGATGGTTGGTTGCTTAAGGGGGATGTGGGTTCAGGATAGGTTTTTTTTTTTTTGTCTTGTCTTTGTTTGTTTGCTTTGGTTTTTAAGATGGGTGATATCTATCTATCTATATATAGATAGATATAGATATAGATAGATATCTTTCTATCTTGTATATACACATATATACCTGTGGATGAGGTCCAATAGAAAGAAAAATGTTGAGGAGAGAGGAGCTGAAAAAAGGAGAAAGGTTTTGGAGAAGGCAAGAGAGAAGAGAATAGATGTAAATAGTAGAGATGGATGGAATAGAACAATGAAAAGCAGAAGGAAAATAAAGCAAATATCCAGAGATGGGCAAAGATAGTCTGAGAAAGGTCACACACAGCAAGAGAGGAGGCACAAACCATCAGGTCTTTGAGCCTCCTTGGTCCTGTGTCCTCGCCAGGTCCAGATCTTGTAGGTGTTGACTGGACAATCATTCTATCATTGAGTCTCAGATTCCTCAGTCTCCTCCTATGAATGCCCACCCCATCCTATGTGTCCTTTAAGTAATATTTTCTTTATTTGGCTAAATTGAGTTCCTTGATCTAGCACAAAATGGCCAATTAGAACACACCCATTTACGATTTAACCATTTATATGAATCAATTACATTATTTTGTCAATTTTTTCATCATAGCTGATAAAACATGACATAATTGACTAGTTCTTCTCTCCTTGTATATGCATAGTGGTAAGTCTAGTGGTTAAAAGGCCAGCAAGAAAAATGTGAGGAAATAAACATCCTAGATAACTGAACCACAGAATCTTCCAAGAAGAGAAAGAGAATCATATAGCTTATCAGGCTACTAACCTGTATATCCTCAGTCCTGCTTTTATTTTAAATATATTTTATTGTTTTTTATTATAAAAGATAACATATGATCCTGATAAAAATTCAAGCATTATATAAATATATAAAATAGAGGGTAAAATGTCCTATAACTTCATTGCCAGAGATGGTTACTGTATAAAAATACAAACGGTATATATTTCTTCTGATTTTCTCTCTCCAGATACTAATATTATATTCATATATTTGACAATAATTGTTTCCTATTATATATATAATATTATTAATATAACTTGATTTTTTCACTTAATACGTATATTTTGGACACCTTTACCTACCTTTCACAATCATCATCAATTATTGCAATATTATACTCTTACAATAATAAATATATTCATATCCTTCAACTGACAGAATTGCAACATATAAAGCATATTGAATAGTTTTTTACTACAGGAAACATCTAGAATGCTTGTCCTATATTCAGATGTTAAAAATATGTCCAAATGACAAGGCTTGTTCACATTACTGATGTACTTACTCTGATTAAAGATGATGGTAAAAAAATAAAATAAAAATAAGATGATGGTAATATTTTGACCACATGGTCATTGGTTGCACACGAGTTCAGAGATACCTTGAATTCTTTTGAAGTCTGCATTAGACAATTCAGTCACCCACAAGCTAAACATGAAATGTAATAATAGTGTAATGGCATATTTTAGCCTAATTCCAAAGCCAAAGCCAATTTGCAGTGTAATATTTACAGCAAAATTTAGACTGCAGCCAAAGCTGCACTTAGAGGCAAATTTATATAATATTCCATGTTTCCACTTTGGAAAAATATAGAATGAAAATAAATGAACTAAGCATAACATTCCTATCAGAAATAAAGAACTATGAAATAATGTAAGATAAATTTAAAAAGGAAAACCAGAAAACATTAATTGAAAAGTAAAAGAAGAATGTAATTGATATATATACCCCCAAACTATCTTTCCTTTTAAAGAAAGAGTAATGCAAATAAATGTCAGGCAGTCTGTTTAGGGAAAGAGGGTGAAAACACACTTCAGCAAATAAAGAATGATAGTAGAAGAACAAAGATTATTTTTAATGATGAATATTTGTGTACTACTTCATAATACCTGGATATAGGTTTGCAAATATTGATAAAATTGAAAAGTTTCTGGAAAAATATATCAAAATTAAGTGAAGTAGAAAATAGAGACTTAAAAACTAGGAGAGAAATTGAAAAAGAATTTATAACCCCGCAAAGGGTTTTTGGCCTAGATAGTTTGAAGAGCGGATTCTTTCATGGACTATATAATTACAATGTTATATAAACTGTTACAAAAAATAGAAAAAGAAGGAAAGTTTCTTAGTTCATTTTATAAAAGCATCATGATATGAAATCGTGATATAAAACCTGACAGAGTATGCATGCATGTGCGCGCGCACACACACACACACACACACACACACCCCCACACAAGCAGACCAATTTCCATTATGAAAAGAAATATTAAAATCCTAAATAAAATAAGTACTTACAAGTTAAATTCTACAATTGATTAAAAAGAAAAAACAGTAGAGTTTATCTCTAAATACCTCCTCTATTACATCACATCAATAAGTCAAAAGGAGGAAGCTATATATTCATTTAGTTAGATGATAAAAGGGTGTCTGATAAAAATAATATCTACTTTTGATACTTTTTTTTGTTTCTTTTTTTTGTTTTTTTTTGTGGTACGCGGGCCTCTCACTGTTGTGGCCTCTCCCGTTGCGGAGCACAGGCTCCGGATGTGCAGGCTCAGTGGCCATGGCTCACAGGGCCCAGCTGCTCCGCGCCATGTCAGATCCTCCTGGACCGGGGCACGAACCTGTGTCCCCTGCATCGGCAGGCAGACTCTCAACCACTGAGCCACCAGGGAAGCCCTACTTTTGAATTTTAATAATAGTAACCTAGAAACTGAATAAAACTTTCTTACAATAACAAAGAATACTTTCGTGAAATCCAGGCAATATCACACTGAACACTGAAATATTAGTGTTTCCATTAAAGTAAGGCATACAAAAGGAAACCTGTCCTTATTACCATTATCTAACAAGTGCTGGAAATTCTAGCAATTAAAATGAGATATGAAACAAATAAGAAGCATAACTGTGGAAAAGAGAAAATAAATGTATCATTATTTACAGATGATAAAGTTGTATACTTTTATTACTAGTAAGAAAGGTCACTGAAGTAGCGAGATAAGAAAGCAATCACCAACACATTAGATTTCCTATATACCAGCAATAGCTAGTAATAAAAGTATGGTGGAAAAGACTTCTGATTTGCAATAGAAATGATTTCACATATGTGTATATTTACACACATAGGCATACACAAACATATAAAACATTTAGTTACCTTTAAAAGAAATATGAAGATCATATATTAGAAAAATTACAAAATTTACCTTAAGTAATATAAAAATAAGACATATAAATGGAGAGAAAGAGCATAGCTCTGGATGAGACTGACTGAATATTGTAAAAATTGTCAATATTTCCTAAATAAATCCAGGAAAATAAACATCTGGAAATGAAGTTAGCAATATATGTCAAGGACTTTAAAATGACTATATTCTATTATCCAGTTACAGTTTTACTTCTAGGGCTTTATCCTAAGAAAATAATCATAGACCTTGAAAATATTCAAGTCCAAGGGGGTGTATAGGTAATAGTGTAATGTACTCTACATAGAAAACAGGAAAAAAAATTTAATTTAATGCAATATTATTATTAGCGTTACGTGGGCATCTCACTGTTGTGGCCTCTCCCGTTGCGGAGCACAGGCTCCGGACGCGCAGGCTCAGCGGCCATGGCTCACGGGCCTAGGTGCTCCGTGGCATGTGGGATCTTCCCGGACTGGGGCACGAACCCGCGTCCCCTGCATCGGCAGGTGGACTCTCAACCACTGCGCCACCAGGGAAGCCCTTAATGCAATATTATTTTTGAGCACTTGCTGAATGCCAGATTTTGTGCTCAACAATGGAGATACAAATGAACATTGTCCCTTCCCTCACAAGACCAAAAGTCATCTGAGTTCAGTAATAGGGGAAACATGCTGTTAGAGCTCTTAAGAAGAATGACTCACCTGGATTTAGGGGCCAGAGAAGGTTTAGCAAAGTATCACAAACTGGGTGGCTTGAAACAACAGAAATTTGTTATCTCACAGTTCTGGAGGTCAGAAGTCTAAAATCAAAGTGTTGTCATGGTCATGCTCCCTCTGAAACCTTCCGTGCCTCTTCCTAGCTTCTGGTGGTAAGTGGGCAATCTTTGGCTTTCCTTGACTTGCAACCATATACTCTAATCTCTGCCTTCATTGCCCCATGACATTCTCTCTGTGTCTGTTTTTTTTTGTTTTTTTGTTTGCTGTACGCGGGCCTCTCACTGTTGTGGCCTCTCCCGTTGTGGAGCACAGGCTCCGGACGCACAGGCTCAGCGGCCATGGCTCACAGGCCCAGCCGCTCCGTGACATGTGGGATCTTCCCAGACCGGGGCACGAACCCGTGTCCCCTGCATCAGCAGGCGGACTCTCAACCACTGCATCACCAGGGAAGCCCTCTGTGTCTGTTTTTATATGACCATCTTCTTATAAGGACACCAGTCATATTGGATTAGGGCTTCACCCTACTCCAGTATGACCTCATCTTAACTAATTATACCTGCAACGACCCTATTTCCAAGTAATGTCACATTTTGAGGTACTAGGGTTTAGGACTTCAACATGTCTTTTTGGGGGGGGCAAATCCTGATTTAATAACTGTTGAATGAATGAATGTGATTTGGAGAACTGGAAGAGGAATTTGCCTTAGATCAGAGGAGGGACACCTTTCCATTGCAGTAAGAGAGAAGGGGAAAAAAAAAAACAGTGGATACATATAATGGTTGGTGTAAGGAAATTGTCATCCGAAGTCTTCAAAATTCTCCATGAACAGGAGGGTGAAATCTCTGCCGAGGTGAGGGGAAAGTTGAGGCAGAGGAGGGAAGAGTTAAGAGGTGTGGAGGAGAAAGAAAGTCAGAAATGGGAAGGAAAACTGACAAGGGAAAAGAAGAGTGCTTAGTCGCATTGAGGGCCTGCTTGGGGTTGGAGACCATGAACGTATAGTGGCACAAATCTGTCCTGCTCTGTGATTTCTGCAGCAAGGCAAATGGTTGGATTCATCTGTAGTTGGGGTATTGCCGAGTAGTAACCAAGGAAAGAAAACAGGGATAAGGGGATAAGAAATATTGCAATGAGAAGCCCACTGATATGTAATGAGAGGTTCTTTTTTTTTTTCAATTGAAGTATAGTTGCTGTATAAGTTACAGGTGTACAATACAGTGATTCACAATTTTAAAGGTTATACTCCATTTATCGTTATTATAAAATATTGGCTATATTCCCTGTGTTGTACAATATATCCTTGTAGCTTATTTATTTTGTGCATAGTAGTTTGTACCTCTTTTTTTTTTTTTTTTTTTTTTTTTTGCTGTACGCGGGCCTCTCACTGTCGTGGCCTCTCCCATTGCGGAGCACAGGCTCCGGACGCACAGGCCCAGCGGCCATGGCTCACGGGCCCAGCCGCTCCGCGGCATATGGGATCCTCCCAGACCGGGGCACGAACCCGTATCCCCTGCATCGGCAGGCGGACTCTCAACCACTGCGCCACCAGGGAGGCCCAGTAGTTTGTACCTCTTAATCCCCTACCCCTATGTTGCCTCTTCCCACCTTCCCTCTGCCCCCTGGTAACTGCCAGTTTGTTCTCCTGTGTCTGTAACTCTGTTTCTAGTTTGTTATATTCACTAGTTTGATGTATTTTTTAGATTCCAAATAAAAGTGATAGCATAGAGTATTTGTCATTCTCTGTCTGGCTTATTTCACTTAGCATAATACCCTCCAAGTCCATCCATGTTATTGCGAATTGCAAAATTTCATTCTTTTTTATGGCTATGTATTACACTGTAGGGGTGTGTGTGTGTGTGTGTGTGTGTGTGTGTGTGTGTGTGTATCCTCTTTATCCATTCATCATTATCCTCTTTTTAAAAAAATATTTATTTATTTATTTATTTATTTGGCTGCACCAGGTCTTAGGTGCGGCATACGGGATCTTCGTTGCTGCGTGCTACCTCTTTAGTTGTGTGGATCTTTAGATGCAGCATGTGGGATCTAGTTCCCTGACCAGGGATGGAACCTGGGCCTCCTGTATAGGGAGTGCGGAGTCTTAACCACTAGACCACCAGGGAAGTCCCCATCTCTGTTCTATTTATCCATTCATCTGTTGATGGACACTTAGGTTGCTTCCATATCTTGGCTATTATAAACAATGCTGCTATGAACATTAGGCTGCATGTATCTTTTCTAATTAGTGTTTTTGGTTTTTTTCAGATATATACCCAAGAGTGGCAGTGCTGGGTCATATGGTAGTTCTATTTTTAGTTTTTTGAGAACCTCCATACTGATTTCCACAGTGGCTGCACCAATTTACATTCCCACCAAGAGTGAATGAAGAAGGTTCCCTTTTCTCCACATCCTCGCCAACTTTTGTTATTTGTGCTCTTTTTGATGATAGCCGTTGTGACAGGTGTGAGAATGGCTACCAACAACGTGATATGTGATGCTGAGAACTACATTTCATTGTGGTTTTGATTTGCCTTTCTCTGATGATTAGCGATGTTGAGCATCTTTTCATGTGGCTGTTGGCCATCTGCATGTCTTCTTTGGAAAAATGTCTGTTCAGGTCTTCTGCCCATTTTCAATGAGGTTGTTTGGGGTTTTTTTAATGTTGATTTGCATAAGCTGTTGATATATTTTGGATATGAACTTCTTATCAGTCATGTCACTTGCCATTATTTTCTCCCATTCAGTAGGTTGTCCTTTAGTTTTGTCATTGGTTTCCTTTGCTCTGCAAAAGCTTTTAAGTTTAATTAGGTCCCATTTGTTTATTTTTGCTTTTATTTCCTTTGCTTTGGAAGACAGATCCAAAAAAATATTGCTATGATTTATGTCAAAGAGGTTTCTGCCTATGTTTTCCTTTAGGAGTTTTATGGTTTCCCGTCTTACCTTTAGGTATTTAATCCAGTTTGAGTTTACTTTTCTATATGATGTTAGAGAATGGTGTTTGTTTTTTGTTCTGTTTTGTTTTTGGCTGTGCTGCGCAGCTTGCAGGATCTCAGTTCCCCGGCCAGGGATTGAACCTGGGCCATGGCAGTGAAAGCCCGGAATTCTAACCACTAGGCCACCAGGGAACTCATGAGAATGTTCTAATTTCATTCTTTTACATGTAGCTGTCCTATAATGAGAGATTCTCAACTATTTGTGCATGAACTACTTTGCCACTCTGGTGAAGCCTATGGAATCAGTCTCAAAGTATTTTTAAATGCATGAAACAAAATATATGGGGTGACATATGAAAGCCCTTACATTAAAATATAGTTGCCAAAATATTTAAACAAACCAAATGTGTGCTACAGTAATGTAGCTATGATCTGAATGTTTGTGTCTCTTCAGAACTCAAATACTGGAATCCTAACACCGATGTGATGGTATTAGGAGGCTGAGCCTTCCAGAGGTGATTGGGTCATGAGGGTGGTGCTCCCATGAATGGGATTAGTGCTTTTATAAAAGATACCCCAGAGGGCTTCCCTGGTGGTGCAGTGGTTAAGACTCCACACTCCCAATGCAGGGGTCCTGGGTTCGATCCCTAGTTGGGGAAGATCCCACAGGCCGAGTGGCATGGCCAAAAAAAAAAAAAAAAAAAGGGACCCCCACAGAGTTCTCTTACCTCATTTCACTATGTGAAGATACAATGAGAAGTCTGTGACCCAGAAGAGAGCCTTCACCCGACCATGTTGGCACCCTGATCTTGGACTTTCAGCCTCCAGAACTGTGAGAAATAAATTTCTCTGTTTATAAGCTACCTAATATGTAGTATTTTGTTGTAGCACCCTGAATGGACTAAGATAATGTGCTTCTTTGCATTAAAAAACAAGATCTAGCAGCAGGCTTAAAAAGGAGCATTATTTTTAGGTAGAAATAAACATAAGTGAACATTTTTAAGTATTTCTATGTGATATGAACTGCAATATATATGAAAATAGCTGTGTTTTCTGTGGTTGACAGCACCATATGTACTGCTAATAAATCTGTGGTATATTGCATTCATTTATTATTGAAGGAAATGCTAAACTTCAATTAGTGTTTAGTGAAAATAAAGACATAGATTTTCCCTGTCCACATTCATAACCCCCTCGAATTCTACCCATGGCTCCTCGGAGGCCAGTGGATCCCAGATAAGATGTTGGGTGTGGAGGGATAGGGTAGAGGAAGTCAAACAACTGAGAAGCCAGATTGTTTGGACATTGATGTGTAGACATTGGAGACAGATGACATAAAATAGGACAGCAAACCTGGTTCCAAACTCTTCAAAATCAATAAGGGGCAGTAATTAGAAAGTTGGAATATAAAAACCTTAAGTCAGGACAAAGGGTGGCAAGCCAGGTGGGATGAGCCTAAAAAAATCAGGGGGTTGTACATAAAAATAGAGGAATAATTGTCAAGAAGTGGCAGTAGGAAGCAAGTAGGGTATTGACCTTAACTTCCACATCTGAAGGAGAGAACTTAAGAAGCCTGCAAAGGGAAGCAGTGCCCTGAGGGGAGAACCAGATTTTAATTAGTGCAAGGAGGTAGAAGGAAGGCACAAAAACACGGTTAAGGACGTGTAGTAGTTTCTTACCCTGTAGACTGGACGGTGGAAAAGGCTCACTTATACATATATATACATTCTTTTTCATATTCTTTTCCGTTATGGTTTATCACAGGATACTGAATATAGTTCCCTGTGCTATACAGTAGGACCTTGTTGTTTATCCATCCTTTATATACTAGTTTGCATCTGATAATTACAGCAGTAACACGTTGTAAATCAACTAATACTTCAATAATAAATAAATAAATAAATAAATAAATAAATAAATAAATAAGATTAGGATAGAGGACACTTGTTGGGAGGCAGTTTGGACTAGAACGGCTGCAGATCAATGTGAGAATATATGTTACCTGAGGCATTTAATTATTGGATGGTAATATAAACCCACTATCCAGAGATAACCAGTGCAGCATTACTGTTTGCAAATTTTTTTTTTTCGGTAGGCGGGCCTCTCACTGTTGTGGCCTCTCCCGTTGAGGAGCACAGGCTCCGGACAAGCAGGCTCAGTGGCCATGGCTCACGGGCCCAGCCGCTCTGCGGCATGTGGGATCTTCCCGGACTGGGTCACGAACCCGTGTCCCCTGCATCGGCAGGCGGACTCTCAACCACTGCTCCACCAGGGAAGCCCTGTTTGGAATTTTTACTGCTGTATAATTTGTCATCATGATAAAATCCAAAGCAATCGAAATTTCCAGTCTTTGGGAATTAAATATCCATTAAAATGAAATGTTCCTAGGAATTCCCTGGCAGTCCAGTGGTTAGGACTTGGTGCTTTCAGTGCCAGGGGCGGGAGTTCGATCCCTGGCTGGGGAACTAAGATACTGCGCGGCCAAAAAAAAAAAAAGGAAATGTTCTCCATGTTGCCAATGAGTAGAAGAATTTCTAACGGTATTGAAAATTGTCATTATAGAATATTAACTAAAAAATCAGGAAAACATACAGTAAAATTTAAATTTTATTAAAATTTATATCTACATAGAAAAAGATATTAAAAAATTTTTTACAGTGGTTTAACTCTAAACGGTGGAATTGTGAGTTATTTTAATTTTATGCTTAATGTTTTCCTTATTTTTATCTTATAAGATACCTTTTTTATAAAAAATTATAAGATAATTTTTAATAGGTAAAAAAGAAAAAATTATAGCCTTTAGGAAATTAGGTACATTTAAACGCCCCAGAACCCTATGCCTAAAATTGAAAAAAAAACCCCATATTTTACTTACCCTGGAAGTTTGTGTTCTGCAGATTTGTTCTTTATTCAGTTAAAAATTGATAAATAATTTAAATACCAAGGAAATGGCAAATTGAAAATTGCATAGGAGACAGTTTCTTATATTTGGATTTCACGGAATATAAGTTTAGTAGGTTATATTTATTCTAAGTAAAGAAGAATGTTCAAAGAAATTTGAGGTACTATTACATGAATCATCTATTAACCATAAATCTAGAATAAACATTAATATGGATTGAGTGTATTGTACTTCCTGAGATATGGTTATTTAGTAAGATAGACAACAGTACTATGGCCAGAACTGATATCACTAATTGATAGAAGCGTTTAAACTGTATATAACAAGCTCGCCTCCCCAAGATGCCACTGAAGCTGAAGTGATAAATCTCGTGTCATTTTATTCATGTCAATAATTAGCTTTCTAGATTTTCTTTGTTAGACTCACCCAAGGAACTCTTTTTTGATAAATTTATTTATTTTGTTTTTATTTATTTATTTTTGGCTGCATTGGGTCTTCGTTGGTGCACGTGGGCTTTCTCTAGTTGCAGCGAGCATCTTGCGGTGTGCGGACTTCTCATTGCGGTGGCTTCTCTTGTTGTGGAGCACGGGCTCTAGGCGCATCGGCTTCAGTAGTTGTAGCACGTGGGCTCAGTAGTTGTGGCTCACGGGCTCTAGGATGCAGGCTCAGTAGTTGTGGTACACGGGCTTAGTTGCTCCAAGGCTTGTGGGATCTTCCCGGACCAGGGCTCGAACCTGCCATTGGCAGGCAGATTCTTAACCACTGCGCCACCAGGGAAGCCCCAAGGAACTCTTTTGGGGGAGCCTGATCAGACAACTTGCAGATATGTGACATTATTGCACAATGGAAAGTGCCAATATCTTCAGATAAATATATCATCTTTGTTGGAAAGAATTATTATATCATCTTTGTTGAAAAAAAAATCTTTGATGGAAAAATTATTTATTGTAAATATATCATCTTTGTTGGGAAAAAAAGCATATTTCCTGTGGAAAGCAGATTTTCAAGTAGCATGCTGTTGACACGACCCCAAAACATCCAGTCAGCCACTTAGACTCTGTTCCCTCTTTTTTTTTTTTTTTGCCACGCGGGCCTCTCACTGCTGTGGCCTCTCCAGTTGCAGAGCACAGGCTCCGGACGTGCCGGCTCAGCGGCCATGGCTCACGGGCCCAACCGCTCCGCGGCATGTGGGATCCTCCCGAACCGGGGCACGAACCCGTGTCCCCTGCATCGGCAGGCGGACTCTCAACCACTGCGCCACCAGGGAAGCCCTTTTTTTTTTTTTTTTTTTTATGTTAGCCAACATGGATGATCACTGCTGGTACATTAATTCAAGAGATGTTACAAAATGGTGATATTCTGTCAATCTTTTTCAGTTACGAACTGGGATACATCAATAAAAAACTTTTTCACTTGGGGGCTTCCCTGGTGGCGCAGTGGTTGAGAGTCCGCCTGCCGATGCAGGGGACACGGGTTCGTGCCCCGGTCTGGGAGGATCCCACATGCCGCGGAGCGGCTGGGCCCGTGAGCCATGGCCGCTGAGCCTGCGCGTCCGGAGCCTGTGCTCCGCAACGGGAGAGACCACAATAGTGAGAGGCCTAGTACTGCAAAAAAAAAACAACAAAAAACCTTTCTCACTTTCAATCTGATTATTTGTTACTGCAGTTGGTGTTGGAAAGTCCCTTATTTGTCAGTTCTGAAATTGATAAGTCGGTTCACTAGCATCTTCTAACAGCATCAAAATCAGGTTTTTTTTTCTTTTAAGGTATCATTATGAATTCACAGATTTGAACATATTTTATGCATCTCAGTCTATTGTAGTTATCACCCTTGATAATAGTCAACATTTCCATATTTGGACAGTAGGAGATGCTCCAAGTTGGCTCCTGAGTTCTTTTCACACAACCGCAAATGTCTGATAGCTTTCTTGCTCTCCTACTATATAGCAAGATGCAGAAGGTTCATCTTGTACATTTCTTGCCTCAGCTCTGTAATCAGTCATTTCTCCAATGAGCCCTGTTTTCTTTTAATGGTAAATGGTAGACTACAATCTGGGCCATAGGGGTAGGATTCACAGGTTTTGATGCACATGAATCATACTTTCAGTTTCTGTATTTCCTTTTACACGGGTTCGCATTTTACTCAGAGCAAAATTCTTTCAATGACGCGTAAGACCCGACATGATCCACATGCCATGTTTCTTCTCTTTCTTTAACACCATGCACCTGTCTTTGGGCAGCTGTCCTGGGAATGCCCTTTGCTCAGATATGTCCATAGCTCAATCCCTCACTCTCTGTAAATCTTTGCTTAATCTCACCTTCTCATTGAAGCCTATCCTGTCAATTCTATTTAAAAATCACAACAGTATTTACCTCCCTCCCCAAACCCACTCCCAATGTCCTGTGTTCTTTTTCATGTCGCTTCTCATTCTCTCAAATACTTTATAATTTCTCACATACTTTATAATTTATCCTTCTTTTCCTCCTCCTAAAATGTAAGCTCCACAAGGGCAGGGATTTTGTTCGTTTGGTTCACGGCTGTATCTTCAGTGCTTAGGACAGTACCTGCACATGGTAACTATTCAGGACCTATTTGTTCAATGAACAAAAGAGTGAAACCTTAGGATATTTCTGAATCACCCCACACCTAACCTCTCAGTGTGCCTTGATCTTCAAAGGAACAGATTGAATTTAAAGCAAACAAAACTTGGGACTTCCCTGGCAGTCCAGTGGTTAAGACTCCGTCTGCATTTCCACTGCAGGGGGGGCGGGTTCGATCCATGGTTGGGGAACTAAGATCCCATGTGCCAATTAAAAATTAAAAAAAAAAAAAAAGCAAACAAAACTCATCAAGAAACTGAGCTTTATTCAGATATGTGGAAACAGGTCCATGAATGTCAAAACTATCTTGACATTTCTGGGTGTGTGGTCAGACTCTGAGCAATGTTTCTGCATTCATTTCTGAAGAAGAAATGTAATTTAAATTGCGAGTCTACATCAGTGATGAGAATAAAAAATCAGAATTGAGATGTACCCCCAAAGAATACACCTTACTGTTGCCCCAGAGAAGCTTACTCTGCTTAAGGCCTCTGTCGCACTAATGTAATTAAATTGATCAACCATTAGTAACAGGGCCCAAACTGTACTTTTGTATAAAAATAGTTGATTAAAGTTATTTGGTTTGTACGATCTTTCCCATTTCCATAGATTAATGAATTCTGAGGAAATTTAAATTTTTGCAGGAAAAAAATTGGGGCACCACACTATCAGTGGATTGAGCACTGGACTGAGAGAGGGATAGAAGGTGTTGGTTGTCAACTTGGTCATTAACTAGCTGGGTTACCTTGGGCAAGTCAAGAATCTGAATTTAGACTTAGAGCGGTCTTTGAAGTTGACTAGGGCCAGCCTCCTTCCTCCAGCTCACACTGATAGGAGACTGATAAGGAGACAGTACATTCTGTTATTCTGAAAGTTCATTTTTAGGTTGCAGTTTGCCTCTTTTTATTTATTTCATTGATCTCCTTTGTGTCTTCCAAAGAAACACTTCAGTTAACTACTCCTCTGGGGAAGGTATTTAGTGGGGTAAGAACACCATCTCTTGATTTAGACTGCCAGATTTTCAACCTAATTCCCTCACTTCCTGTGACCTTCATTAGGTTACTTTTCTAAGTTTCAGTTTCTTCATCTGTAAAATTGGCCTAATCATAGTACCTACCAGATGGGATTCTTATAACTATTATTCCACATGAAGTACTTTCAAATACCTAAAAATAGTTATCATGCCTTCCCTTGATTTTCACTTCTTCAGGTTAAGTATCTCCAAGTCCTTAAAATATTCTCTAGAATGTCATGGTTTCTAGAACCCTTGTCTTCATCCTTAGGTTGCCCCCTAGTTTGTCACTGTTCTTAAATGTGGCACCCAAACTAAAAAGTCTATATTATAGTGTGCAAAATACAGATGATGATGAAATCATTCCTTCCAGTGATCTAGACCTTAAGCAGTCTGTGTGTGTGTATATATATATATATATATTTTTTTTTTTTTTTTAATTTAATTTATTTATTTATTTATCTTTGCCGTGTTGGGTCTTCGTTTCTGTGCGAGGGCTTTCTGTAGTTGCGGTGAGCAGGGGCCACCACTCTTCATCGCAGTGCGCGGGCCTCTCACTATCACGGCCTCTCTTGTTGCGGAGCACAGGCTCCAGACGCGCAGGCTCAGTAGTTGTGGCTCACGGGCCGTTGCTCCGCGGCATGTGGGATCCTCCCAGACCAGGGCTCGAACCCGTGTCCCCCGCATTGGCAGGCAGACTCTCAACCACTGTGCCACCAGGGAAGCCCAAGCAGCCTATATTTTAAGTCTCTCAGTTCACTCACATATAAATTGTGTAAATACTAATAATGCCTACTCCGTGGGTTACTGTAGGAGAAACCAAGATGATGTATGTCAAAGTACTGTGGAAAATAAAAGGAACTATAGAAGTGTCAGCCATTATTTTATACCAAGTATTTTTCATTAAACAGTGAAATCATGATAGATACGACCTATCAGTTACCAAAGATGTTAAGTTAAAAATTTTTTTGCAATCTTAATGTTCATATAGAACAAGGAAATTTTACAGTGAAATATCTAGTAAGCCTAAATCATTTTTTGTTATATGAGGTAATTATAAAAGATCTAATTTCATTTATGTTAAAAAGGTTTTCCTGTGAACCATAAGACTTCAGATAACATTCACTTTATAAGATAGTTTAATTTCTATCTCTAATTGTTTTTTTTTTTTTTTTTTGGCCATGCTGTGCAGCATGTGGGATCTTAGTTCCCCGACCAGGGATTGAACCTGTGCCCCCTGCAGTGGAAGCAAGGAGTACTAACCACTGGACTGCCAGGGAATTCCCTGTAGTTTCTTTACCGAGTTTTTTTATTGAAAAATTATCTATTTCTTAAATAACTGATCTTGATGTTGAAACAGGTTGGAAAGCTTTGTGAGTGGCAGCTGTTTGTTATTATTCAATAAGAAAGTGCATTTAAAGAAAAAAAAAAAAAGGAAGTGCATTGTCAATCCAGTTTCAATGTAATAAGTAAAAACCTAAAGGGAAAATGTGTAAAACCAGAGACATTACATTGCATGGACTTTTTTTCGTAGTTATTACTCATAGATCTTTAGCCAAATATAAAGTCCCCTAGTTATAGCAGTGGCCATTTATCCTTTACTTTTGTCTTAGTCTGTTAGAGCTGCCTTAACAAAATACCACAGACTGAATGGCTTAAACAATATAAATTAATTTTCTCATAGCTCTGGAGGCTGGAAAGTCCAAGATCAAGGTGCCGGCAAGGTAGGTTTTATTCTGAGGCCTTTTGTTTGGGCTTGTAGGCAGCCACCACCACACTGTATCCTCACATGACCTCTTTCTTGTGGGTGCACATGGAGAGGGAGAGAGTGAGCTCTCTGGTGTTTCTTCTTACAAGGACACTCATCCTATGGGACCAGGGCCCTACCCTTATGACATCATTTAACCTTAATTACTTCCCCTGAGGCTTCATCTCCAAATATTGCCACACTAGGATTAAGGCTTCAACATATGAATTTTGGGAGGACACACAGAGTCCATCACAAGTTTTCAACTTGTCTCATTTCTTTTATCTCTTTTGGAGAACTTAGATCATACCATCATTGTCCACCCTAAATATACATACTGAATTCCATGTAATGAGACACATTTGTAATGGGAATCATTACATTGTACACTAGGCACAGAGCTTAAGAAGTGAAAGGGCACAGTTTCTGCTTGAAAAGAACACACTCTAGGGCCAGAGAGAGATAAACACTAATTAGAAATGCAACTGCTATGGGTCATTTTATAGTATAACTGGAGAGGATCTTATTTTACCTCATTTTCATCATCTTTCTATGGTACCTCTGATCTTTGTTATTACCTGGGACAGTTTCCCAGCAGTCTAATTTTTTTCCCTCATCAACCTGGATCTCAAGGTCAATTTTAACACCACTTTCATCTACACCCTTGATTGGCCCATCATGGTTCTGCTCCTCCTGTCCAGTTTATCCCTAATTTTGGATTAATCCACTGATCTGCTTTCTGCTCCCACATGGATGAGCCCCATAGAAGAGTAGTGAAGAATTATGTTGATTAACTATTACACTTGGTAATTTTCAGCCTCATCAGGCCCTTTAGCACTGCAAGGCAAACCTCTAACTTGTCTGTAGTCAACTCCACTTCTCCAAGTCCAGTGTCTGATGAAAACCCTTATCACACTTCGTAAATTCCTCATCTCGTTCTCTCGGCAAGGCCCCTTTGCCTAATACTTTGCAAAGTTGTCCTTGGAACTCCTTCAATTTTATGCTGACCAATGCTCTGCATTAAATACGAGGCAACCTCCAGCCTCATTACCTCAAGCAATTATTTGCTTAGCTCTCACCCTTGTTTTCTGAAACTCCTTGATTTTCTATCTAGTTTGTTTCAGATGCAGCAGTTGAACTTGACAACAGATTTCTGCTTCCCAGTTTTTGTTGATACAAAATCATCTTTAGGATTTGAAATAAACCTGGAATGTCTTACCCCTGGAATGTCCCAGGACTCTTGGACCATTCTCCATTGGTATTCATTCCCTTGGTGATCTCACCTTATGGCTTTAAATATACCATTCACATGCTGATGACTCTGCAGCTCAGATCTCTCCCCATATCTCATTTGAATATCAAATGCCATCTCAAACTTACCATGTTCAAAATCAAGCCTCTGCAAAAAGGTGCTTTTGGGAGAGATGGATTTAACCACTATCTTGATTGCAGTAATGGTTTCATGGGTGCATAGTTATACTCATAACACTGTACATTTTAAAAATGAACCACTTATTGTTCTTTAACTGTATTCAGTAGTTAGGAGGCAAGGGCACATCCAGTTTCCTGACCTCAGTAATGCACTGTATTTATAAATATTATTTTCTTCAAATGATGAATTCTATGGGAATTCTGAAATGCTTTTTGTATTAATACTCCTTTGAAAGGAACTAGAATCAACTGAGTAAGCATAACTAAGGTAAAGTTCCCAAGTATGTTGGATTATACTGTACTCCATGTGGGATTCTGTGAGATTAAATCTATTTCCTGTTATAACTCAGCTGCATGGCATGCCAGGACCTGAGATGGACTGACTACTGATTAGTGGTCAGGGGGAAGAGGCCAAGACTTCTGAGAATGAGACTGAGTGGTTCTCATATTGGAAAGGTACCCTTCCCGCCCCACCTCAAAATGGTCCATAAAATTTTCAAAGCTTCATGGCACTTATATTTTGACCTGATTTCTGTACATACCCCAAAATGTAGAATCAGTGAGGTGGAACAATGCTGGAGGAAGTGGCAATATTCAGTGAGGTAATTATAAATACTGTGCTTTAAATACTATCTGGATCTGGAACCAAGCTTTTGGGAGGAAATATGGGAAGGAGGGTCCCACCCCCAGGGAGGAGGAATTGACAAAAGATAAGCAGACTATCCTAGTAGGCTGGGATTCAAAGGCTCTAAATTTAATGGGTGAGCTGTTTAAAAATCATGAAACAGCCAAAAGCTTTCACACAGGCTGGGCAAACAGCAAGGATTATGAAGTGTATAATCAGTTCAGAGGGCACCTGATTGGGAAGCCAAGTGCAGTGGATATTGGATTTCTAGCAATAGAACTAATTTAGAAAACACCAAAAGGTAGGATTGAGCCTACTGTATTTTAAGATAACCTGGAAGCATGGTGTTAAGCAGGGAAAATTATTGGCTCAAGTCACACACATGTAGAATCTGCTCTTTCAATCTGAAAACAGCCCAAACTAAGCAGATCCTGGTCTATTTCAGTCCTATTCGTTTAGGTCTTTAGGCTTTTGATTTTTAATCTACACTGCCTCTCTAAGTTGCAGATATGCTCTGGAAGGTAAATCCCTTACCCAGATAACAGCTTAAGGTCCCTGGCCTTAGCTAGTAGTTAGTTGCCTATTACCCAGCTAGGTCAGCATTCACAAATCAGAAGGCCAGTAGGGTATAACAAGACCTCTGCTGTGTGAAAGAAAGTGCTACTAAATCAATCGGTAATTTAAAAGGAAGCTGCTATGTTGAGCTAAGTTCCACTAAAATTGTACCTTTTTGGACCCAACTCTCATCTCTTGTCAAGTGTGTACCGTGCAAAATCAGTAGGGCTCAATAAGTGACTATGTCTCTTCCTACTGAAAACATGTCAAGTTTCAGGGAATTTGAATGATAGCTTTTTTTAAAGTTCTCTGTTGCTCAAAAAGCTTGGGGTACTGTAGCATTTCAGTCTTATCCTCCACCTTATTAGTCCATCTATCCATCCAACTGATATCTAAATTCTCAATTTACTGCCCTCAGCATACCATCTTTGGGTGGTGTCTCCTACACCTAAATGTATCACTTGTTCAATCTTCTCGGGTTCTTTGCATCCCTGTATCTTTGCCTTCTTTCTTGGTATCTTGTACAACTATTGATGTGACAGTGGACATAGGAAATGTTTTACCCTTGACCTCCCTGGCAGAACCTAGTATAGTGCAATGAAGTATATGTACATTATTTAGATTTTATCAACTAAGGAAATAATATTTTATAAGACTGACTGGGAGAGAAAGGAGCAAAACCAGAAGGGACTGAGGGAAAAGAGGTCAAAGGGCTCTAAAGCCAAGTTTTATTCATTTCATGCCTTGTTTTGAAGTGACTGATGTTTGCCAAAAGGGCAGTTTTCTCTGCAAGTTTTGTGTAGATCCCAATTGGTCTTTAATCATTCATTGTTCGTTTAACATCTACTGACAAACTAAGTGCCAGGTAGTTAAGGTATCTAGGTACTTAAGATGTCAGTGTGTGAAACAGATCTTATCTGAGCATGTTGTAAAAGCTCCAACCAAATAAAGCAGGGTAAGGGAGATCAGTGATCAAGGGTGCAGACTGCAGTGCCAAAGTTTCCACATTTCCAAACACATGTGGGTGCAATAAACAATGTAACACAATGCTGTACACGGAGGTGGTTTACGACCACAAGAAACATTTTCAGAGCCCCATTTTTGTACACTGTCTTAATACTTGGGCCAAATTCACTATGTGCCTGACCACTACAGGCTAATAAGTCTCATGAACCTGACTGAGCTGCATGGACCCCAAATTGAATTCTCACCGAGGCAGGTGAACATTTTAAGAAACAGAGTTCATTATAAGGTGACAAGAATATCGGCACTCTGACTCTGACATTTAAGTATGGGCTTGGGAACGATTTATTCATGCAGCTATTTAGGGAAAATGATTATGCACGGAGCCCAACCACCTTGGTTAGATCAGATGCTATTACTGTTTACACTAATCCATTCTGTACAATGTTTGACCAGTTTTAACCCGGATTTTATCAGTGACCTTCCCTCATGGCTCCTGTTATGCTGTGCTTTCTTCCTTAACTTTCAGCATTACTCCCCCCCATTTTTGGCATAAATACCCCTTCATATTACTTTTAAACTAGGACTAAATATTCCACAATTCAGCTAGTATACTGATCGTTTTGGTGCCTGGCTTTCCTTCCCCTCGCCCCAGTCACAGGTCCCGTCTCTCTCCTCTGCCTTCACCTCCAGTAATTCAGTAATACTTAGTCCCCTGCACAAAGCCAAGGTTTCCCGGATCCCCTTGGGATCCTTATGATCGCAAAACCCAGTCCTCTCTCCCTTCTAAGGATTTTCCCACAATAGTATAAACTTTCTCTTGGCTGTATTTATAATTATGCATTTTAAATTCAGACAGGTGACCAAAGGCTAAACATTCACTCAGAATTATTTAATTACAAGGCTGGATAACTGAAAAAGAATTTTCCATTAAAAACAGTTTCAGAGCTAGAAAGTATCAATATACTGGCTAACAGGTTACGACTCTAGGGCAGTGACAAGATTAAACAGAAATGGCTTGAATCTTATGGATGCATTAATCTAGATTCGATGTCCGCTCAGAAATCTATTTACAAATGCAATTTCAAAATTAAAAAAATAAATAATCTGTCTTGAGTTTTGTTTTCTTTCCGTGTCCATAAAATGAAGAGCTTTTCCTGATCACCAGTTTTTCATACAACAGACAAGTAAATCTCGTGGCATTAGCCCTAGAAAAGGAAGAACATTTGAGATTTACAAGACTATCAACAACTCAAGAACTTATTTAAAGGAATTTTCAAAAATACTGTCGTCCTTATAATGGTCTATCTCAGAAGCCAGATCCGTAAAAGTTTTTTTCAACAGAAATTCAGGTTCGGGATAGGATCATCATAGATAAGACCAAGGACACAAGACTGACTGATTGTTAAGCAAAATATCTCTACTCACAGACATGTTTACACCTTAGGAACTTCATGGCAAACTGGCCTCTTTCAATGTGCAGACAGCGACCCCTGTCACTGTTGGCAGAGAAGAAAAACACTAGTGTGAAGCAACAGTTTTTCCCCTAAGAGGCATAAGCTAACAGAAAACTCAGTTGTAAAATCCAAGCAACAAAAATTTGTTATCTCATATCTGCATATGGGTCTTATCTCAGAAGCCGAATCCGTACATACTTTTCTTCAGGTAATCCGCTTCGGGATAGCTTTCCTCATAGACCAGACCAAACTCCATTAAGCTCTATCACACTGACACCACAAACCAGAGCAACATTAAAAGGCAAATACTAAGGAATGCTATAGGAGATGTTGTAAGCCACATAACTTACTTTCAAATGAAGCTGGTCATCATCAATCGGTGACGGTCATAGCTTCATTAGTATTCATCGACCTGCAGGATGCTCCTTCGAGGACAAAAAAATTTCTTTTACTCTACATGTGGACTAAACACATGCAGACTCAAAGTATTAATACGAGTCCAATACACACCTGGTAAGATTGTCAGGTTTTAACCAAGTCATTTTCCAGCAAACCTTCTCCCATACGTTTTGGAACTTTCCTTTGCATCTAAAAAAAGAAGCTTAAGTTCAAATGATGCTCCATCATCGTTTCTGTAAATCAACAGGTTCACTCCTTCGGTTTAAAAACTAAGCCCTCAACAACCCTTACCTCTGCCTCTCCACGGAACAGCTCCGTTCCACCGAAAGCCATTGCTCTTGCGGGGCATCTGTTTAAAATTAAGCGTTCTCACAGAATGTCATAGTTCAAGGTTTTCAGCGCTAAACTCCTCCCCTTCAATAATCCTATTTGCACACAGCGCCACCTGGGCACAATACAACTCAAGTCTCACGCCGAGTCCGGGGCTACCCATTTTGAAATAACCGTTGATCTGGCCATGGGAGAAAGACACCCTATCACAGGCCTCTCGCTCTTAACGTTAGGGTAACCCCCCGCCCCCAAATCCCAGGAATGTTGTCTTCTGCCGGCCGCCTCCCAGGCTCAGTCAGCGGCTGCCCGGGCGTTAACAACCAGACCGCGCGCAGCGCCGCAGCCACCAGCGGCCGCCTCCGCACGCCTAAGCTCGAAGCCGGCCGCCACCACGACTCGGGACACGTGGCGGCCCGGCGGCGCGTTCCCCACCTCCAAGTTTTTATCACCGCACTCTAAGTTCCAATTTCTGAAATCGTTTCACGGTACCGCATCCCCAACCTAAGCTGCGCCGCCCGGGTTCGCTCGGACAACCGCCCGCAACGCCCGCTTACCTAGTACCACACGGAAGCTCCCAGGTCCTGACGTAAAAGACCGAGCGGTGTCGCCAGCAGTTCCCTATATAGTCTCTCCCGAGCCGGAACGAGGCCGCCCCTCCCTCTCGCATCTATTGGGCGCTGTAGAGTAAGGGGGCGTGGCCGGCTCCTGACGGGAGGAGCGAGAGCGCGCCAGGCGGCTCTTTTCTTTCGGGAACTCGTTCCGGGGCGTGGTGCGCGCGCCGCCCCTCCGCGGCGCGCACGCCCAGCCCCGGGCGCGCGCCCGCTGGCTCGTCGCGGTCCTTTCCTTCCGAGTCTGGCTCTACGTGGCGCGGGAGTGGCGCCAGAATTTAAACGAACAGCCGCCTTTGCAGGCGAGGCTACCACCTACCCTGAGCCAAGTCTGCCCGCGACGGCTGGGGCGGCTCGGGGCCGGCAGTGGACTTGAGTGTAGCAGTGGACTTGAGTGTAGGGCGGCCTCACCCGGTGACCCGCTCGAGAAGTCGGGCTGGCTGGTTGGCTGGCGCCTGCGGGAGTTGACGCCGGGCGACCGCTGCACGCCCGGAAAGAGAAATTGGCGGGCAGAAATGCTCGGGTGAAAAAAGTCTGTGAAAGCACCGTGTTTCTCCTCCGGTCCACAGCGAGAATGCCGCGCGTCTCGGGAGAGCCGGCCCGCCGCGCGGCACGCGGCTCAGCTGCGCTCCGCGGGACCCGCCCCACCCACAAGCCGCCGGGCGCAGGGCGCTGCTGTTAACGCTGATCCGCCCAGAGAATTCACCCCGAGACGGGAGACCCGAAAGGTAAATCCTCCGCTTGGTAGAGGAGAACACTGAGGCCTGAAGTGGCTAAGTAATTTTCCTAAATTCACACAACCAAAAAAAAAAAAAAAAAAAAAAGGCTTTGCTATTTAAAATTTTTTTGTACTAAATTCATTGTAATGCATGCAGGAGAAATATTAATTTGAGAAATTTCCCAGAATGCTTTATCCAAACGACACTTCAATTCAGTAGCAACGATTGCATTAATTAGTAAGTACGGGTAAATATACGTACGTCTATGCACACACGGGAGCAGGTGACATTAGAACATTTCGGCATTTGAAAATTCAGGTCTTCGTAGCACTGAACAACTAGTCATTATGTACGTGTGCGTTTGTTTATTGTCCTCCGCCGGTGCACCGCTCTTTATTTTTCTGCCTTAGAACAGTGCCTGGCATAAAGCAGGTGCTCAGTAACTACTGGTTGAATAAACGAATGAATGAATATATGCGGTGGCTTTTTAGAAAATTAAAATGAAGATCAAACTCCAGACTAAAAGATAATAGTGAAAAGTAAATTTCTATAACAGGAACCTAAGCGATGAAGTGTTTACTTGGCTGGGCGTTATGTATATTTGAAAATAACCATTTTGTAATGTACAATGTAAATTTGCATATTCCTCATTAAAAAAACTAAAAGAGTACAAAAGGATATAAAAAGCAAAGTAAAAGTTCCTTTTCATATCGCTGGGAATCTTCTCCCTGCTATTAACAGTAACCAATATTAACAGTTTTTGAAACTTTCTATGCACATATATGTACGTATTTTTTGACATGCAAATAGGATCTGTGTCCTTTTCTGCAACTTGCTTTGCCCCCTGGTAAATATCATAGACACCTTTCTGTATCAGTACATATAGATGACCTTCTTGTTTATAGCCTGCATAGTATTCAGTTGGATGTGTCATAATTTCATAACTTTCCAGCTTTTCACTATTTCAAATAGTGCCGAAGTGAATTATAGGTATATCATAGTGAGCTTGTGAGAAGATCTGCAAGGTCGATTTCTAGAAGTGAGGCAACGGTTCCATGCACTTAGATTTGTGATAGATATTACTTAATTGTTCCCAGCTTCCTTCCACTCCCATCAAATGGTTGTGTTGTGATTATATTTTGAAGTGTGTTTTGTTTTGCTAATTGAGAAACATGTATGGCTGTTATGGGATGGCCATTGTCACACAATTGAAACCGAAACTGTTACTCCCTTTGTTCCCTTTGAATCACTGTTTGCTGTGCTGAAGACCCTTAAAATCATCTGGTCAAAAGCAGTATAAAACAATGATTCTCTACCCTGACTTATCAATTGAATTACTTGGAGAGATAAAAAGTATCAGATTTTCTGGTTCCTAACCTGGAGCTACTAAAGCAGAATATCCAAAAGTGGGACCCAGGAAGCATTTTAAACAAGCATCTGGGACAGTGCTAACAGAAATATAACATAAACCACAAATGTGAGTCATATAGGTAATTTTGAATATGCTAGTAGCCATTTTAAATTTAAAATAGTAAATAGCATCAGATGAAATTAATTCCAGTACATTTTATTTAACCCAATAGAGCCAAAATATTTTCATTTCAATATATGATCAGCATAAGTTATGTACTCAGTCCCTAAAATCCGTTGTATACTTTACACTCACAGCACATCTCAGTTTGACTGTCCACATTTCAAGTGCTTCATTGCCACATGGCTAGTGGCTGTTGTATTGGACAGCTCAGGTCTAGGGTGATTCATATACATATATAAGTTTGAGAACTGCTGTATTAGGGTAAGTGCAGTACTGCACATCTGATATATATTCCAGTCTTAAAAAAAAAAGAAAAAGACTCCCGTATTCCTTTTAACTCATAAACGGATAACTCTAACAAATGCAGTGCAAAATGAAATGAATTTAGAGCCTGATTAGTGACAACACTGCCCTCCAGTGAATGTGGCTGATGACTGTAAAGTCAGTACTTAATTCATTCAAGACTTTTATCTCTTCAAGGAACAGGAAAACATACTGAGGGATGAAGCCAACAGTTATTGCTCCCACACCTAAAGCAGACAAGCGAAATGCTGCCAAATATTTTTAAGGGAGTTAAGAAAGACCATATAAAGGTCAAAACTGAAACTAAAAGTATCCTTGAAGAATTTAGCATACTGAAAACAACTCCTCATATGCTGTTGCAAACTTTCAGATAAGATCATCATTTTAATCATTTTTTTGGAAGAAATGTTCACTGAGCCCCTGGTGCATGCATTGTGCTTCAGGGAAGGTTAATGTGCATACACAACAGTCCTTGCCCTTCCTGAAAGAGTTTATACTTTAGTAAGAAGTAACCACCCAATTTTAGACACCTCTGCTTTATTTTTTTGTTTTGTTTTAATTTTTGCTGGAATCTAGTTAATTTACAATGTTGTGTTAGTTTCAGGTGTACAGCAATGTGACTCAGTTATACATATACATATATGCATATACATATATACTCTTTTTTAGATTCTGTTTTCATATAGGTCATTACAGAGTTTTGAGAAGAGTTCCCTGTGCTCTACAGTAGGTCCTTATTAATTATCTATTTCATATATAGTAGTGTAGACACTTCTGCTTTAAAAATTAGACATTCATGAAAGACTTTTAGGGAAGATTAGAGTGTGAACCAAATAGTCTTTTAGGAAGAGTTTGGAGAGGAAAAGCAGTGTTTAGAAATTTAGTGCAATCATTTAGATGACATTTTGTGAGGGACGCCACTCTAATTTTGGCCATGGAGATGGAAGGCAGGGAAGAGGACAACGCATGGTGAGAACTTATGTGCTACTAGGTTCTTGTATGCATTGGATCATGTAATCTTCAAAACAATCCTGGTGTACACTTTAAAGATGAGGAAAATGAGGCATAGACTAACTTCCCAAGTCCTTCTCACCCCAGATTCATAATCCTGTCCCCAGAACATGCTGTGGCTGTGTTAAAGGAGGAGATGGTAGGATGTGATGATCTGTGGGGGAAGAGGAAGTGGAGTGGAGCCTAGGCAGGCAAGAGAATGGCAGCTCCACTGACAGGAAGAGGCAAGTCAGGAATGACTGATTTGGGAGCAGGAAAAAGAAGATTCAGTTTTGGTTGTGTTCGATTTTGAGGGGAACATTTGGTTACATTTGTCCAGTGGACCATCAGCAATGTAGAACTGAAGCCCAAGAGAAGAGTCGGGGCTAGAGAAGGACCATTTGGCAAACTAATGAAGATGATGAGTGAAGTCGTGCACAAATGAGTGTGGGGAGAAAAGAAACAAGGGCCAGCAGCAGTTGCCTAAAATCAGTACTGTAGTGTGTGCAGATATCCTGCAGGAGATAGCATGTGAACACATAGTCAATACACATAGAGAGCTGGTTAGATAATGAATGTATGAGAAAAGAGTTCACATGTACAGCTTTTGGTTAAATCATGGGAAGCATATGTATGCTAAGTTAGGTAATGTAAACATAATTAACTTCTTCCAAAGTGGGAAAAAAGTCAGCTTTCAGAAATAAGAATTATCTGATAAGGGATAATATCCAAAAAATATAAAGAACTCACACAACTCAGTAGCAAGAACCCCAAAAGATCCAATTGAAAAATGGACAGAGGATCTGAATAGACAGATTTTTTCCAAAGAAGACATACAGATGGCCAACACGTATTGAGTTGACCAAAAAGTTCGTTCAGTTTTTTCTGTAAGATGGCTCTAGCAGCACTTAGTTATCTTTAACTTCATTTGAAACAATTTTATTAGATTGTGTTGTGACAGCTGTCATATCAGCGTGCATTTAAAAAAGCTTATCAAAATTAGTGAATTTTTGTGTAGCCATTTTAATATTGAAGATGGAAGAAAAGCTACATTTTTGGCATATTACGCTCTATTGTTTCAAGAAAGGTAGAAACGCAACTGAAATGCCAAAAAAAGATTTGTGCAGTGTATGGAGAAGGTGCTGTGACTGATCGAATGTGTCAAAAGTGATTGGTGAAGCTTTCTGCTGGAGATTTGCTGGACGATGCTCCATGGTCTGGTAGACCAGTTGAAGTTGATAGCAGTCAAATCGAGACATTAATTGAGAGCAATCAACGTTATACCACTCGGGAGATAGCTGACCTACTCAAAATATCCAAATCAAGTGTTGAAAATCATTTGCACCAGCTTGGTTATGTTAATCACTTTGATGTTTGGGTTCCACGTAAGTTAAGCAAAAAAAACCTTCTTGACCATATTTCCGCATGTGATTGTCTACTACACGTAATGAAAACATTCCGGTTTTTTTTTTTGTTTTTTTTGTTTTTTTTTGCGGTACGCGGGCCTCTCACTGCCGTGGCCTCTCCTGTTGCGGAGCACAGGCTCTGGATGCGCAGGCCCAGCGGCCATGGCTCACTGGCCCAGCCGCTCCGCGGCATGTGGGATCCCCCCGGACCGGGGCACGAACCCGCATCCCCTGCATCGGCAGGCGGACTCTCAACCACTGCGCCACCAGGGAGGCCCAACATTCCGTTTTTAAAGCAAATTGTGATGGATGATGAAAAGTAGGTACTGTACAACAATATGGAACGGAAGAGATTGTGGAGTAAGCGAAATGAACCACCACCAACCACACCAAAGGCTGGTCTTCATCCAAAGAAGGTGATGTTGTGTGTATGGTGGGATTGGAAGGGAGTCCTCTATTATGAGCTCCTTCCGGAAAAGCAAACGACTAATTCCAACAAGGAGTGTTCCCAATTAGACCAACTGAAAGCAGCACTTGACGAAAAGCATCTGGAATTAGTCAGCAGAAAACGCATAATCTTCCATCAGGATAACACAAGACTGCATGTTTCTTTGACGACCAGGCAAAAACTGTTACAGTTTGGGAAGTTCTGATTCATCCGCCATATTCACCAGACTTGCACCTTCGGATTTCCATTTATTTCAGTCTTTACAAAATTCTCTTAATGGAAAAAATTTCAATGACCTGGAAGACTGTAAAAGGCACCTGGAACAGTTCTTTGCTTGAAAAGATAAAAAGTTTTGGGAAGATGGAATTATGAAGTTGCCTGAAAAATGGCAGAAGGTAGTGGAACAAAACGGTGAATATGTTGTTCAATAAAGTTCTTGGTGAAAATGAAAAACGTGTCTTTTTTTTTTTGGTACGCGGGCCTCTCACTGTTGTGGCCTCTCCCGTTGCGGAGCACAGGCTCCGGATGCGCAGGCTCAGTGGCCATGGCTCACGGGCCCAGCTGCTCCACGGCACGTGGGATCTTCCCAGACCGGGGCACGAACCCATATCCCCTGCATCGGCAGGCGGACTCTCAACCACTGCGCCACCAGGGAAGCCCGAAAAATGTGTCTTTTATTGTTACTTAAAGACTCAAGGGACTTTTTGGCCAACCCAATACATGAAAAGATGCTCAACATCACTAATCATCAGGGAAATGCAAATCAAAACCACAGTGAGAAATCACCTCACACTTGTTAGAATGGCTGTTCTCAAAAAGGCAAGAGATTAAAAATGCTAGTGTAAGATGTGGAGAAAAGGGAACCTTTGTGTTTTGTTGGTGGGAAGGTAAATTGGTACAGCCACTATGGAAACCAGTGTGGAGGTTCCTCAAAAAATTAAAAATAGAACTACCATATGATCCAACAATTCCACTTCTGGATGTTTATCTGAAGAAAATGAAAACAGTAACTCAAAAGATATGTGCATCCCCATGTTCATATCAACATTATTTACAATAACTAAGATATGGAAGCAACCTAAGTGTCCATCAGTGGATGAGTAGATACAGAAAATGTGGTATATATATATATATATATATATATATATATATATATATATATATGATGGAATATTATTCAGCCATCAAAAAGAATGAAATCTCACAATTTGTGACAACCTGAATGGACCTTGAGGGCATTATGCTAAGTGAAATAAGTCAGACAGAAAAAGACTAATAGTGTATGATCTCACTTATATGTGGAATCTAAAAAGAAAAAAAGACAAAGAAAAGAGAAGAAAAAAATCCAAGGTCAAAAAGACACTGAGACCAGATTGGTGGTTGCCAGAGGTGGGGGATAGAGGGTGGGCGAAAAGGGTGAAGAGGGTCAAAAGATACAAATTTCCAGTTATAAATAAGTAATGGGGATGTCACATACAGCAGGGTGACTATAGTTAATAATACCATACTGCATATTTGAAAGTTACTAAGAGAGTAAATTTGAAAAGTCTCATCACAAGGAAGACAATTGTGTAACTATGTATGGTGACACATGTTAGCTAGACTCACTGTGGTGATCATTTTGCAATATATACAAATATCGAATTTTTATGTTGTACAGCTGAAATTAATACAATGTTATATGTCAATTATACCTCAAAAAAATTAAAAATATGAGAATTAAAGAATCTTATCTCTTAATGTTCATTCTTCCAGTGTCTAAAACTGAACTGGTCAGTAAACTCTAGGTTTCGTTGCAGGACAGACAACTGTAAATTGAAGAAAATCTTGTGACTACTTCATGAAATAGTAGAGTTTAACTTAAGCACGTGAAATAGTAAAGTTAAAGAGCTACATCAGGGGGAAAAAAATCACATGTATCTGGAAAAGTCAAGGGGGTAGTTTGACACATGAGCCTGAAGTTTAGAGGAGAGGTTAGGGCTTGAACGTCATTCGCATGAGTAAGGTATTTAAAGCATGATACTGAGTGAGAGCATCAGGGAAAGAGTATAAATAAAGAGGAGTAAGCCCAGGACAGAGCCTTGGAGCACTGCGAACTTTCGAGTTCCAGCAGAGAAGGAAGTGCCAACAAAGGAAACGCCTTGGAGGGAAAGGTGGAGAGTGCGATATCTCCGAAAGAAAGTGGGGAGTTTCAGGGAGAGTTAGGTCGATTAACATGAATGTTGAAAGGTCAGGTAAGGTAACAGAAATGACTGTGGGGTTTGGCCACATGAGGATCACCAGTGAACACAGTCTCAAGTGGAATAGGGATGAGGGAAGCACAGTTGAAGGGGACTGGGGAGTAAGTAAGGTGAGAAGGCAAAAATGGGTCTGTAGCTGGAGAGGGTTGTAAGAGTGAGGGACTGCTTTTTAACTGAGAGATACTAGAGCATCTTTATATGTTCACGGGATTGATTTAGTAGAAGGTGGAGATTTATGATGCTGGAAAAAGAGGCCAAAGTTATAGGAGCAAAATCCTTGAGAAGGCAAGAGGAGATCCTTTCCAGAATACAAATGGAGGTCTTCGTATTCTTTGATTGTTAGAACAAGAGATAAGGCAGGTGTAGGGAAAGGCAGTCATGCATAGCCTGTTGACCCTTGCATAAGTGCATAAGAGCATGCCTTGGGCCTGGAACGTTTTCTTACATGGAAATAAGAAGTCCTCACAGCCTGTGCTGGGCATGATTTGTACTTTCTTTGTTCTGCTTTAAGCATGTGCATCATATAGCCAGCCCTTCTGCTATAATCTATTCCTGGTGGGGAGAGAAGGGGGTCCTTCACCAGCACAGGAGGGGTACGTGTAGACCATCTTCCTGCATCGGCTGTGGGGCAAGATGCACTGGCCATGGGGGAGCCATACTCACTACTGAGGCTGATCTTGCTCTGTCTGTTCTCTGCGTGAGTGAAGTGCTGTTCCATCCAGTGCCTTGTGAATTGTGTCTTTCTTGGCAACTCTGATGCCTGCAAACTCTGCAGTGAGAGCACAGCTTGGTACTGCTGCTTCTGGTGGTAGGCAACAGGTGTCACTTGCTTGACAGTTTGGTGCAGTGAGCAAGGTCACCAACAAAGTATACCATGGCACAGGGTTCATCAGCGCAGCCATCCCAGGGTGGTGCTAGCTCCCTGGGGGGATGACGTCCCTCTAGCCGACTGGGGATAAATGAGATGCTGACAGTCTCCTTGTCAACAAGGATAAACTGGTGTGATGGACGAGGGCAGAATGCAAGAGGTGAGCCCTAAACATTTTTGGAAAATTAGCCTAGCTTCTGGCCACCTTCACACTCCTACACCAGCCCCTAACTTCCACATGCAAGGGGTTGCAGATGACACCCAAGGGGAGTCAAAGGCCCTTGTGTAGGAAGCTCTTCCTGATTTGGGTTGTTTAAAAACCACAAGTAAAGCTTGTTTTCACTCAACACAAAACCACTCATGGTGTTGCTGAAAATGTAACTGATGAAATGAGGTCCTTCTCTCAGAATGAAATACGAAAACTGAAAGATATGGGCAGAGGCCAGGGGGAGTCTCATGTGACTTGGATGGTGCATGTGGTTGATTAGGGGGCCTTGCAGACTTAAATATCTCAGACTGAGTGATGCAGTCCAGAGAAGCTAATCACTGACCCCTGGCTGCAATGTGTTTTTGCCCACATGGGACAGGGCAGTCAACGGGGCAGAGAAAAAGATAAGCCCATGTTGCTCTTGATCTGGATTGCGAAGAGTATGAGCATGGCATTCCCAACAGTAGGGATTCCCTAAGACTAGGAGCCCCTGGAAAACCACTCATAAAGCCATGACTGCATTTCAGGTAAAAGCCATAGATGCTGCCTATATGACCCTGACTCTGGGGATGTGGATGATGCAGTGGAGTCCTTCATGTGACGGGGGTCTCTCCAGTGGAAGACCCCATTAACCCTACAGTTGTCCCCTAAAATGACTATGGGACAAGAAATAGAAAAGCTCCACTGAAAATGTTCTGTTTGGGATAAAAACAATAGAATGATTTCAGTGGTTTCCAACAATTTGGGCTAAACAGATAGAAAACCAGCAATGGGAAGCCATGCCCAGAGGCCAAAAGGGGAACTCAAGGGAAGACAGAGGAGGAATGAAGGAGAGAACAGGGTTGACCCACAGCAATATGGCTTCAGTTGTTAAACCTGGATAGAAAAAACAAAAATTGATGAGATCCCTACAGAAGACTTTTACCAGTGCTACTGGACAGAGAGAGGTCCCTCTAAATTAGAGGTTAAGGCTCTAATCCCATATTCCCATTGTGATAGCTCGGCTGGTGCAAAATGACTCAGACACTCTCCACGCACTCCAAAACAGACAAGATTCCCTGAACTCACTAGCTAAGCTGGTGGTGGTAATGGACACCCAAATAGCCTTGATCTGCTGGCAGAACATCATGGCATTTGTGTTATTGCCAACACTTGTGTATATATCAGTAATTAAGGAAAGGTTAAAAACTGAGCTGGAGAGGATCCATGCTCAGGCAGGATGATTATCAGCTGTATACCTGCAGTCCCCCTAGACTCTTTTCAGAAAACTCTTTAGTTAGCTTACTCCAGGCCCTTGGGGTTCTTGATTAGGGAGCATCCTTGAGGGAGGTCTGATCACCCTCCTGGGTCTGGTTCTCCTTGTGACCCTGATGAACTGCTGTCCCAAAATGACATGGAGCCTCTGCGAGTAAACTGCATCCATATGAATTGTTCAGGGGCCCCACTGGACCTAGTTCCATCTCCAAATTTGGGAGCGGAGGGTGTTCCTACCATATTTGATGTGTTTTATCTGCTATTTCAGTGGCTGAGCAAGGGTTGGGGGCTGGACTATTGGGAGACAGTTATGTATAGCCTGTTGACCCTTGCATGGCTGCATATCACGGGACACATGGAATCGTTTGGGAATCTCTTTCCCTGTTCTAGGTTTGATATGTAATTCTTTGTTCTGTTAAAGTGTGTGCATGATATGGCACCTGGCTAACCCCAGCTCTATCTGAACCTGGTGTGGAGAGGAGGAGGTCCTTTACCTGCAGCCCAGGAGAGGTGTGTGTAGACCATCTCCCGGCACAGTCTGTGGGATAAGATGCGCTGGCCATGGGGGACCGACACTCATTACTGAGGCTGATCTTGCTCCGTCTCTTCTCTGTGTGAGTGAAGTGTTGTTCCATCCAGTGGCCGTGTGAACTGTGTCTTTCTCGGTGACCCTGACACCTGCAAACCGTGCAGGTTGACATACTGGGCCTGCTGCCCCTGGTGGTGAGCAACAGATGTCCACTTGCTTGACAGCAGGAAGTACAGGTACGGATAATGGAAGTCATTGTTTGTATTTTCTCACCTAACTACGAGGCAAGGTCATCAACTGAGAATGGAAAATTGGGAAGTATAAGAGGTTTAAAGAGAAAGGATGTGTGAAATTATCAGTATGCAGAGTAGCAAAGCAGGCAGACCAGGGAAGTGAAACGGGATTGGTTCGCAGTGTGGAGTGCACATGCAATTTATGGCCGTAGATTTATTGCGAGTAAAGCTGTGAACTTCCTATTTCTAGAAATATTCAGACATTTGGATGCCGGCATGGAGCAGGTGGGATTAATTGGGATAACTAGGGCCAAAGCTTTGTCAGGCAGGATAATGAAGGGAGAAAGGACTGACTGAGAGAGTTAAGGGTGTTTGCAAGGAAATGATTTGAACAATTAATAACGAAATATAAACTGGGTAAGAAGATCATCTGTAGTGAGAAAGTGATGGTGTCCATGGACTGGAGGTTTCATTATAGCCGAAGAAGAGCTGCAGTGGGAAGACTAGAAAAGATAGGAAATGGGAGGATTAGAAAGTAGCATTCTGGAATTTGAGATTTTGGAGGTACTGTAATTGTTGGTAAAGACAGGGTCAACAGTGTTAATGTGGGGGTGGGGGGTTGAGGTGGAAGGATGAAATGATCACTGTGGAGAAGGAGGTTGGGGAGCTGAGAGTCTAAGGTGTCAGGTGGGTCATCACCGTGGATGGTGACACTATAATTGATGAGTAGTGGGAATAAAGACTACAAAACGTGCTAGAGTCATCAGTGATTGAGGGGGTGTGACCCAAGGGCTTGAAAGATGACAGTAACGAGAAAGAACTAGTGTAAAAATATGCTGCCCTACTTCAAAGATTATGGGGCTTCTTTAATTTAATTTATTTATTATTTTTGGCTGCGTTGGGTCTTCATTGCTGCGCGCAGGCTTTTCTCTAGTTGTGGCGAGTGGGGGCTACTCTTCCTTGTGGTGCGCGGCCTTCTTATTGCAGTGGCTTCTCTTGTCGTGGAGCATGGGCTCCAGGCGCGTGCTTTTCAGTAGTTGTGGCGCACGGGCTTAGTTGCTCCGCGGCATGTGGGATCTTCCCGGACCGGGGCATGAACCCGTGTCCCCTGCATTGGCAGGCGGATTCTCAACCACTGCGCCAGCAGGGAAGCCCGATTATGGGGCTTTTGTAGGAGGAAAGAGGAATAAGATTTGGGAGCTACGACAAAGAGTGAGGGGAGCACCCCTCCACCTGCGAGTTCCATGGGTGGTTCAGTTTGGGACAAAGTTTGAGATGTTTGGACACATCCAATACAAGATTCCAAGTATGCAATTGAATATTCAAGCCTAGAATTTGGGAGAAAGGTGAAGGATGGAGATATGCACTTAAGATTTGTACTAGAAATTTATCAGCTTTTGGCCACCTGACATCCACAATGATCCCCCTTCTTCCAAGTTCTTTTACTTTTTCGTGGATCTGTCTTTCATTTACTCTCAGCTCATATTATTAACATTTGGATGCGGTTACAGCACTCTCAGCTCTAGAGTAGGGCCTGACTGGCTTAACCACCCAGTAAATCCTGCCACCTAGCCTCAGTGACTGGCCTGCAGGTGGAAATGACCCAGTTGGAGTCAATGAGAGTAGACTTGACTCTTGTCCAACTGTTGGGAAAAAGAAGCTTTCTCTTTCCTTTTGCATATTGAGCATAGAGGATGTGAAATCTGGGAGTGCCGCAAACACCTTTTGACCACAAGAGGAGAAGCCCTCTGAGAATTAAGTCAGTACACAGAGGGCAAGAGAGTGGAGCTGAGCTCAGAGGCAGAGAGAATCGGGCTGTAAGGATATCATTGGAACATCATGGATTCCTGTGGCCCTGGAGTGTAGCCATTCCTCAGTGAAAACCAAGTTGTGTTCAGTTATCTATTGCTGCGTGATAAACCACCCAAACTTAGTGCCTTAAAATAAAAACAAGTCTCATTTTTCAAGATTCTGTAGGTCGACTGGACAGTGTTTTGACTGGGCTTATTCATGCTGAGGCATTCAGTTAACCAATGTGCTGGGGGTGGGCTCAGCTGGCACAACTAGGATAGCTGGGTTTCTCTTTCCACATGGTGTTTCATCCCAGGCTTCTTCACGGCATGGAAGTAACAGGGCAGAATTCCAAAAGGTTACCTATTAAGCCTTTGCTTTTATCATGTATGCTGACACTCCATTGTTCATATGAAGTCATATGGCCAAGCCTAGAGTTAGTATGGAGGGGGTACCCAAGAGTGTGGGTCCTGAGAGGTGTGAATAGTACTGAGAGGTGTGATTCATCAAGGCTATTACTCTAATGATTTACAACCACCTGTTTCTACTAATAGTTAGACCACTTGAAGCTCATCCATGGACTGAAGTGATAGATCAAGCTCAGTTTGTCTCATTAAAAAAATCTCCTGTGTTAAATATCCTGTATTTCCCACTCTAGATCCACTCTTTAACCTTCTCCATCGTGCTTGGTGCTCTGGGAGGCTGCCCTAAATGGACTGCAAAAATGAATTCCCTTGTCCTCTGGCTTCCCATTGGTTTGGCCCAATAGGGAACCCCAGCAGGAGGTCACAGGGAGGAGGGGGTTGCTGTTGGCCTCCACTGAAGGGAAAGCTTCTGTTACGGTGGCCCTCTCCACTCCTCTCTTTCTTCCCTTGCCCCTTCAGACACAAGAGTAGTAAAGCTCAACAAGGCTCAGGATATTATTTTATCCTTTTGGTTTTCCTACATGTTATCCACCTTGTAAATAGTCTATTTATTGAAGTATTCTCTAATTATCCATATGTTTCCAGTTGGGACTGTCAATAATATTTACCTCTACAATCCTGTTTTAATGAACTAGGATTAAGTGCATTTAAAAGTACACACGTAGGGACTTCCCTTGTGGTGCAGTGGTTAAGAATCCACCTGCCAATGCAGGGACACGGGTTCGATTCCTGGTCTGGGAAGATTCCCATATGCCACGGAGCAACGAAGCCCATGCACAACTACTGAGCCTGCGCTCTCGAACCCACGAGCCACAACTACTGAGGCCGCGTGCCACAACTACTGAAGCCCACGCGCCTAGAGCCCATGCTCCGCAACAAGAGAAGCCACCGCAATGAGAATCCCTTGCAGTGCAACGAAGAGGAGCCACCAACTCGCCGCAACTAGAAAAAAGCCCGCGCACAGCAAAGAAGACCCAACACAGCCAAAAATAAAAATTAATTAATTAATTAATTTTTAAAAAGTACACATGTACTCATCTATGTGATAAAGAATATGCTTATTTTGTCAACTTTGCCAAAGTGAATTAAGCTTTTGATTTCTGTATACCAGCCTGACCTTAACTACCCCTTTTACTTCAGCTTCTCACAAGCAAATTATAGGCAGTATTAAATAAGATGTTTGGATCATTCTTTTTTATTTTTAATTAATTAATTAATTTTATTTATTTTTATGTTTTGGCTGTGTTGGGTCTTCGTTGCTGCCCACGGGCTTTCTCTGGTTGCGGCAAGCGGGGGCTACTCTTTGTTTTGGTGCGCAGGCTTCTCATTGTGGTGGCTTCTCTTGTTGCGGAGCATGGGCTCTAGGCATGAGGGCTTCAGTAGTTGTGGCATGCGGGCTCAGTAGTTGTGACTCACAGGCTCTGGAGCTCAGGCTCCATAGTTTTGGCACATGGGCTTAGTTGCTCCGTGGCATGTGGGATCTTCCCGGAGCAGGGCTCAAACCTGTGTCCCCTGCATTGGCAGGTGGATTCTTAACCACTGTGCCACCAGGGAAGCCCTGGATCATTCTTAAGCATTGTTTAGAATGGCTGCAAACAAATGATTGCCTAGAAACTGGCTGGGAATGCATATAATAATTGAATTCCATACCTTGTCAGTATATTTTATACACTTGCTGTTGGTTAGTTATCATTTTATAATGTCTTGAGGGACATAATCCTAGAATCCTAAATCCTCAGAGTAAGGTTTGCAACCATTTCACCCTTTAGCTTTACAATACACAACCATGTGTTATTTTTAAACTCTGGTTTTAGAGAATTTCATAATTCTCTAAATGACAAACAGCTAGATGACAAACAGCTATTATAGATTTCTTAAAGGTATTTTAAGAGGATGAAATTGTGGCCAAAATTCTGCATGTTATTAAATTCCCAACACACTACAAAGTGTTGCCAGTTATTTTTATCATACAACAAATGTGATGACTGACTATATTTTGTAAGTACTTCAGCTATTAAGTATCAAATGTCATTAGTGGTTCAGTAATTTCTTAAAAGCAAAATTAAAGTGGAGTTGGAAATGGGCTACAGTGTGTGGCTTCCTAGATGTACATTTTTACTTCGCTCTTGTCACACTGTACTTTCCTGTGGTATTCTGGTTGGTCTATTTCAGGTGTATGGAGGAACCTGAAATGCATGTAAGGTCCTTCCATGCCAGTGCATTGCAAGGCCACGGATCAGGAGACTTTAGCTCAGAAATGTTATTTAATAGCTGATCATAGACAGAATTTTCCCAACTCGTATTGTGTGGGTAATTAGACCTTGTCAACTTTGTGAAATGATTATACAATGAGGGTTTTGAAATGGAAAGAAAGAGTTTACTTCTGAGAGTGACTTACGTATAAGAATAGAAAATAAAAGGTAACCTTTTAAGAAAGACACACTGGAAATCAACTTTAGAAAAATTTTAATTAATTAATTTATTTTTGGCTGCGTTGGGTCTTCGTTGCTGCCCTCAGTCTTTCTTTAGTTGTGGAGAGTGGTGGCTTCTCTTGTTGCGGAGCATGGGCTCTAGGCACGCGGACTTCAGTAGTTGCAGCACGTGGGCTTCAGTAGTTGTGGCTCCCCAGCTCTAGAGCACAGGCTCAGTAGCTGTGGCGCTTGGGCTTAGTTGCTCCGAGGCATGTGGGATCTTCCCGGACCAGGGATCCAACCCGTGTCCCCTGCATCGGCAGGTGGATTCCTAACCACCGTGCCACTAGGGAAGTCCCAGAAATCAACTTATTTGGAAAGAGTTTCATTACATTCAAAATTCATTAGCCATGACAGACATTATGGACAGACCTTATGTACACACTGCATGCTCTGAACATAGACAACAAACATCAGCTATAATTTATACTTTCATGGCCATTAGAAAGCCCTCATGAGTTAAAATAGACTTAAGGCATAACAACCAAATAAAGTGAGGGCACCTTGATAAATTCTGGTTGAAAAATAACAGTTAAAAGACATTTTTGGGACAACCGAGAAATTTGCATTTGGACTGGATATTACGTAGTTTTGGGGTATTGTAATTTTCTTAAATGTGTGAATGCTATTGTTTATAGAGGAGAATCTCCTAATTCTTAGAATATACATATTGAAATATTTAGAGGCAAAGCTTCATGATGTCTATACCTTACTTTCATATGGTTTGGACAAATATTCACACACATACATTTCATGTATTTGCTTAGTTTCTATGGATAACGCATGGAAAATGGTTCAGCAGTACGTATGTGAGATACATACATCTGTGTATGTGTATGTATGCGCACACACTGACATATATGTATGTATTTTTACCATATTCTCTCTCCCCCCAACATGCGCATATGATAATATTATTAACAATTATTGACTCTAGTTGGTGCGTATAAGGTTATTCATTATCCTTTCAGTTTTTCTATGTGTTTAAAAGAAGGGAGTGGGGAGGAAACCCTGGAAGGTGGGGAATCCTTGTAGTAGGTTACCGTAAAGACAGTTATTTTTCTCCCAATATCTATTTTCTCCTCCTTCCTCCATCTTCTTCCTTAGTAATAGAGCTCTGAATTTATTTGGCGTGCCAAGATGCCTTCCTACCTTACTTTTTTTGTTTGTTTGTTTGCGGTACACGGGCCTCTCACTGTTGTGGCCTCTCCCGTTGCGGAGCACAGGCTCCGGACGCGCAGGCTTAGCGGCCATGGCTCACGGGCCTACCCGCTCCACGGCATGTGGGATCTTCCCGGACGGGGGCACGAAATTGAGTCATTTGACCTCTATAGTTTCTTACAGCATTGATTTTGTGGATTATATCCTCATAGTATATTTTCACATGTTCCTCGATCTTCCGTTTTTTCAGTACATTGAATCTAGATTCAATAGGTACATAACGTCTGGTTGTCTCAGGAAGCAGACAGTGAAACAATGCCTAAATCCATTAATGCTTTAGGGATTATAAAATTGTGATCTCTAAATCTCCTTTCCACAAGAGGAATAATCCTAATTCTCAAGAATATTGGGGATGACATAATTATAATCACATAATTACTTGTTTATTTTATTCCACATTATACATGCAATATTCTCAGAAAATCAACACCAACACTACCACCATTCATGTGGTTGCTGAAAAAAATTAACTTTGTGTATGCTCTCCTCATGTGCCCACGTTTACAAAAATAGATGTATGGCACAGCAGTACTGTAACAACATTATAAATGCATATAACCATTATGTACCACGTAGTCTCCTGTATTCGTCATCTAATCTTAGTTCTATATGTAAATAGATAGTTGATGTTAACCGATAGTTCTTATGTCAATATTTCTCTAGTCATCATGTTATCTGAAGCTCATTCCCTAGTAGATTTGACAGGAAAGGCGCACGTGAGCAATATTCTGTGAGTTCTTGTAGGTTGAAAACAGTTTACTTGCAGCATTTAATTTTGAAAATCAGTTTGGCTGTATGTAAATCTCGGTCATATTTTCTTTCCTGGAGTACTTTAAATATGTTACTCTATTCCTTTGGCATAAAGCATTACTGTGGAAAAGTCTAATGACAATTTGAATTTCTTGCCCATTGAAGTGATTTTGTCCTTTGTCTCAATGCCAAAAAATTCTTTTTTCTCTCTTTCCTTCAAAATCTAGTAATTTTATTCACATATTTCTTTTTTCCCCAGCATTAGTAAGATATAATTGACATATAACATTGTGTAAGTTTAAGGTATACAGGATGTTGATTTGATACATGTATTTGATTTTATGTATCACAAAATAATGACCACCATACCGTTTAGCTAATACCTCCATTATGTCACATAATTACCATTTATTATTTTTGTGATGAGAACATTTAGGATCTACTCTCTTAGCAACTTTCAAGTATGTGATACAGTATTATTAACTCTAATCACCATGCTTCACATTAGAACCCCAGAACTTATTCACGTTTTAACTGGAAATTTGTCCTATTTGATCAACATCTTTCCTTTCCCCCAACCCCAGCCCCTGGTAACCAGCATTTTATTCTCTGTTTCTATCAGTTTGGCTTTTTTAGATTCCACATATAAGCAATAGCATAATGTATGTGTCTTTCTTTGACTTATTTCACTTAACATGATGCCCTCAAGGTCCATCCATGTTGTCACAAATGACAGAATTTCCTTCTTTATAATAGCTGAATGATATTCCACTGTGTATATATACCAAATCTTCTTTATCCATTTGTCTGTTGATGGATACGTAGATTGTTTTCGTACCTTGGCTACGTAATTATTATGGATAATGCTGCAGTGAACATGGGAGTGCAGATATCTCTTTGAGGTCATGTTTTCATTTCCTTTGGATATATACCCAGAAGTATGTAAGTATTCCTGGTTCTTATGGTAGCTGAATTTGGTTTGCTAATATTTTGTTGAAATATTTTGCCCTCAAGCTTATCAGGGATATTGGCCTGATATTTCTTATAGTGTCCTTGTTTGGCTTTGGTATCAGGGTTATGCTGGCCTCATAAAATGGGTTTGGAGGTGTTCTCTCTTATTCTACTTTTTGGAAGAATTTGAGAAGGATTGGTATTAATTCTTCTTTTAATGTTGTGGAATTCACCAGTGAAGACTTTGTTAGGTTATACCTGAGAGGTCCTTTTGCTGGTTAGTTCTGAGAGATCATATTGTCAAGACTGCTCCATCCCTTTCAGACCTTACTATGGACCCCTGATGTTAGAGTGTGCAAAACCCTTCCTAGTTTCAGCTGTTATTCTTAAATTGACCCTTTGAACTTTTCAGTGAACACCTGTTGGCTTTTTTTGGCTTCTCAGGTCAATCAGCTGTCTTTTGCTTCTCTTTACTTTCCTCTGTTACTGATACCATGCAGCTCTTGTAGCTGTTGGTTTTTATGCCCATATACTCACATTTTGGGGTTTGTAAAGCTACCTTTAACCTAGTTTTGTTGTAGATGTTGTCTGTGGGCTGTTTATATTACTACTCTAATTGCTGTATTTGTTTTGATGGTGAAATTTGGGGAGATCCAAAAGCTATGTTGCTTCTGCTTCAATATTCCTAGAATCCTCTATGATTTGTATTAAAAAAATTAAAAGCCATGCCTACGGCTTCTACTGCCTACAATCACTGTATTGGTTTGTTAGGGCTGCCAGGCTTCTTGACTTATAGATGGCTGTCTTCCCCCTGTGTCTTCACATCATCTTCTCCTTGTTCATGTCTTTGCCTAAATTTCCTTTTCTTACAAGAACACCAGTCATATTGGATTCAGGCCCACTCTAATGAGCTCACTTTAACTTAATTACCTCTTTGAAGACCCTATTTCCAAATATGATCACATTCTGAGGTACTGGGGATTAGGACCGCAACAGATGAATTAGGTGGTGTGGGGCGGTGACGGGGTAGGGGTGGGCAGAGAACACATGATTGAACTCATGTCAACCATGTATGTTCTGATGGCTCCAAAATCTTCTTTATTTTTTTTAATAAACTTTACTTTTTTATTTTTATTATATTTATTTCTTTATTTTTGGTTGCGTTGGGTCTTCGTTGCTGCACGCGGGCTTTCTCTAGTTGCGGCGAGCGGGGGCTGCTCTTCATTGCGGTGCAAGGGCTTCTCATTGAGGTGGCTTCTCTTGTTGCGGAGCACAGGCTCTAGGCGCGCGGGCTTCAGTAGTTGCGGCACGTGGTCTCAGTAGTTGTGGCTTACAGTCTCCAGAGCGCAGACTCAGTAGTTGTGCACAGGCTTAGTTGCTCCACGGCATGTGGGATCTTCCCAGACCAGGGATCGAACCCAGGTCCCCTGCATGGGCAGGCAGATTCTTAACCACTGCGCTGCCAGGGAAGTCCCAAAATCTTCTATTTGTATCTCTTGACCAATACCTCTCTGACAGGTCATTTTCCCACATTTATATGCTCTTGTTACTTAGCACACTTCACTGAATGAATAAATTACCTAGTAGCCAATAAATATGTGGCTCCACAACACTTGAAACATAACATGTCCCCAGTTGTACGCCTTTTCTTTGCTTTAAACTTGTTACTCTCTTTGCATTCATTAACTTGGTAAGTGGCACCAGTATAGTCACTTAGTTTCCAAGGTCAGAAATCAGGGGCTATTATAAGCTCTCTTCTCTTACGTGTCACCTCTATAGAGTCATGAAATTCTTTTGTTTCTGCTTCCTTCACTTTTTCTTATCTACCCCTTTTTTTCTCCACCCTTGATTGCTACTGTCTTAATTCAGGGACCCTCTCTATCGACCAGGATTACCTCCCTCCCTTAAATTAACACTGAATTTATTTATTTAGGAATCGGTAATGCACTCACATGATGCCAGACTCAAAAGCTCTAGTGAAATGTCTGTTCCCACTCATCTCATCCACCCAGTACACCTCTCTGGAAGCAACTAAATGCTATCACTTTCTAGTGTTTCCTTCCGGAGATATTTTATGCATCTGTTGTTTTTTTCATGTACTGCATGCATATTAAATGCATAAAATACTCTTTTTTGTCTTTTTTACTTAAGAGGTGAAATATACTGCATGTTGTTCTGCAAATTAATTTTTTGTAGTTTAACAACTTTTGGAAATCATTCTATATCAATACATAAAATTTTTAAAATAGCTTTATTTCATTTCATGTGTGACTACTGAACATTTAGGTGCCTATGAATAACCTTGTATATAACCTTCTATACGTGTGCAAATGGACCCATAGGATAAATTCCTCCAAGTGGAATTGCTGAGTCAAAAAGTACATAGATTTTTAGTGCTGACAGGTGTTGCCAAATTGGCCTTCAATTTTTTGTCTGTAGTCCTTTTTTTTTTTTTTTTTTTTTTTTTTTTGCGGTATGCGGGCCTCTCACTGTTGTGGCCTCCCCCGTCGCGGAGCACAGGCTCCGGACGCGCAGGCCCAGCGGCCACGGCTCACGGGCCCAGCCGCTCCGCGGCACATGGGATCCTCCCAGACCGGGGCACGAACCCGTATCCCCTGCATCGGCAGGCGGACTCTCAACCACTGCGCCACCAGGGAGGCCCCTGTCTGTAGTCCTTTTTACTCATCTCTCTGCTTTGAATTCACCCTCTGTGATGCTGCCAGAGGCAATCTCTAAAGTGAAACTCTAATCATGATACTCTGCTTCTTAAAACTCATCAGTGACTCCCAATTACTTATCAGAAAAATTCAAACTCCTTGGTATGAAGTATATAACCCTGCCTTGTGGGTATTTGCTCATCTGGCCGGGCTCACTTCTCCACATTTCCCCAGGTATACTTTATACTGTGGTTAAACTAGTTCATGTATCTCATACAATCTGTGCTTCATGCCTCTGTACAATACATGCTACTGCTTCTGCTTGGAATACCTGCTCATCCTTCAGGATTCAGTTGAGTGGTCTCCTACTCAAATGGAGTCGAACATGCCTTGGTTCCTGCTACCACAGTGCCAGGTACATATCTCTAAGATTGCCCTTTGTCGTTGGATAGCAATCACCTGTTCATATCTGTTCATATCTGTCTCCTAGCCTGTCAATTAAATAGCTATAGAATTGATGCCACACAAAGAAAATATAAAAGGAATGCAGGATCCAGTCAGGCAATAAGGAGATGTGTTGAGTCCAGTCAACCAGGAGGATTTATTAAGAACTGGCAAATTAATCTTAATCCCACTTTTTTATCAGACATACCTCAGGGGATCGACAGATTCCAAAAGGGATTTGAGGTGGCTGCATAAACACACAGAGAAAAGAAAAATAAAATAAATAAAATATCAGAGGGCAAGAAAGAAAAATTAGGATGCAGTACTCAAAGCAAGTCAGGGGAGATGTTAGTTAATACACAAGGTATTAGTTTGCAATGGTTGCCATAACAAAGTACCACAGACTAGATGGTTTAGACAACAGAAATTTATTTTCTCACAATTTTGGAGGCTAGAAATCGGAGATCAAGTGCTGGCAGGCTTGGTTTCTTCTGAGGCCTCTCCTTGCTTGTAGCTGGTTGTCTTCACATGTTCTTCCCCCTCTGTGTGTCTGTGTCTTAATCTCCTCTTCTTATAAGGACGAAGCCCAAGCATATTGGATCAGGGCCCACCCTGTTAGCCTCATTTTAATTTCTCTCTTAAAAGATCCTATCTCAAGTACCTTAACATTTGGTGGTACTAGGGGTTAAGCCTTCACTGTACAATTTTTTGGGAGACAGTTCAGCTCATAACACACAGTAATCTATAGCATAAGATTCTGTCCAACTTCAGGAAGAGAGTCATATATTTCATTCTAAATTTCCTAAAAGCAAAAATAAATAAAAAGCTGGGGGGGGATAAGGTCACTTATACCCTTCACCACATCACCATTCATCTGGGCTAAGACCTAAATAATGACACTCTATCAGCCACAAGAAGGTATAGGAGCAGATAATTCCAGAGAGAAGGCCCAAAGGCCCAGAGATGGGAAAGAACTTGACTGGAGTGTAATGAAGGAGAGATGGGCCAGGTCAAGTAAGTCCATTTAGAATTTGGTAAGGGGCTTAGATTTTATTCTAGTTGCCATGGGAAGGCTCTGGAGGGTTTTAAGCTGGGGGCAACATGATGTAATTAATGTTTTCAAAATAATTTGGGGTTACTTTACAAAGAATGGGTATATGTTTAAGTGGGCAAGAGTGGAAGCAGTGACAACAGCAACAGTGAAGGGCTGCTCTGCAAAGAAATACAAGCTTCCTCCAGAGTACAAATCAACGCATCCCTTCTTTTATCAAGAAAGTCTTGCTATGTAAAAATTGTTAGCTGAACTAAATATTATGCTTAGCGAAGTAGTTGTATTTCATTTTAGTGCAAGGTTCTTATGTTGTTGTGGGCTAGAAACAAGCAGTTCTTGTCTGTGGGTCTTACTTTGAGTAACACCTCCGAGGCTATTGCAGAGGTCCAGGTTAGAGGTGACAGTGGCTGGGACTGGAGTAATAATGGTAGAAACAGTAAGAAGTGGGCATATTAGGGCTCTGTCATGATGGCAGAAACAATGGGACTTGTTCACAAATTCACTAGGGTAGAAGAAAGAGAAATTAAGAGTAGGTCTCAGATTCAGAACTTGAGTAAGAGCGTGGCTGGTGTGTTGTACTGCGTTAGGGAAGAGTGGGAGAGGAGCAGGTTTGAGGGGGAAAATCAGATTTTCCATTTTGGACATGTCATATTTGAGAAGCCTATTAGACACTTCAGGGGAGATGTTGGGCAGGCAGTCTTGAGTTCCAGAGGGAGGTCAGGGATTTACATTTTTTAACTTATTCTTTTGAAAAGGCAATTTGTTCACATAGTTCAAAAATAAAAATGTAAAATATTGTAAAGTGCTAAGTGTTTTTTTTGTGTGTGTGGTACGTGGGCCTCTCACTGTTGTGGCCTCTCCCATTGTGGAGCACAGGCTCTGATGTGCAGGCTCAGCGGCCATGGCTCACGGGCCCAGCCGCTCCACGGCACGTGGGATCTTCCCGGACCGGGGCACGAACCCGTATCGCCTGCATCGGCACGCGGACTCTCAACCACTGCGCCATCAGGGAAGCCCGCAAAGTGTTTCTTCATGCTTGTCCACCATCTGTCTAGTTCCTACCCTACTTTCTTCCCTTTTATGTATCCTCAAACATTTCTTTATGTTTATATAAGCATATACAAAGACATATTCTTGGTTTTGCTCCTTTTCATACAAAAAGCAGTACTCATCTATACTGTTTTCATGTTGATTTTTTCTTTTAATATGGTGTATCTTGAGATCTTTCTATAACATCAAATAGCTTCCTCATTCTTTATTTAACAGTTGCATAGTATTTAGTCATATTGCTATACCATAATTTATGTAACCAATATTCTATGAAAGTTCATTAGGATTGTGTTAGTCAGCTTGGGCTGCTAGAACAAAATACCACAGCCTGGGCAGCTTAAAGAAAAGGCATTTAATTCTGACAGTTCTAGAGGCTGGGAAGTCCAAGATCAAGGGGCTGGTGGATTCACTTCCTGGTGAGGGCTCTCTTCCTGGCTTGTAGGTGGCTGCCTTCTCTGTGTGTCCTCACATTACAGAGAGAGGAAACTCTGTTGTCCTTTCCTTTCGAATAGGGGCACTGATCCCATCATGTGCACTCTACCTTAATAACCTCTAAACCTAAGTACCTCCCAAAGGCCCCACCTCCTAATACCATCACATTGGAGGTGAAATATGAATTTTTGGGGGTGGGGCACAAAAAATCAGTCCATAACAAGGATAGTTTCTAACTAGATTTTTTCCAAGATCCCTTTTCTATTCTAAGGTTCATGATACTCTTTATTAAATTATTTTTTCAGTACTCTCTTTCTCTCCCACCTCCCCACAACAGGATGCATAAATTGTGTTCTGGTACTTCTAATTATTTTTAACAAGTTATCTTCATGATTTGCTAACAAACTCTTCAATATTTATTGTAAGAAGTATTTGTTGAGTGTTAACTAATAACATGTGCCCAGTGCTGTTCTAGGTGTAGGGGATACAACAAAGAACAAACTGACAAAGATCTCTGTCATGGAGTTCACATTTTAGTGGGTAAGACTAAATGCAATAAATAGGTAAAATATATGACGTGTGAGACACTGATAATAACGAAGAAGAAAAAGGAGACAGGGACCGGGGTCAAGATAGCAGAGTAGGAAGGCCCTGAGCTCACCTCCCCCACCCAAACACATCAAAACTACAAGTACATATAGAGCAACTCTCTCTGAGAACGACATGAAGACCAGCAGAATGGCTCTTCTACAACCACGGCTGTAAAGGAAGAACCACATGGAGTCTGGTAGGACGAGAGAAGAAGCGATCTAGTCAGAACCCACACCTCTAGTGCGTGACCCAGAAGAGGAGGGGATTATCACAGGCTCAGGGATCCTCTCTAAGGAGCAAGGGGTTCAAGCCCCATATTAGGCACTGGAGCTCTGGGGTCCAGCACTGCGAAGACGAGCTCCCTTAGTGGATTTGAAAATCAGTAGGGCTTACAGGAGTGCTGGAAGCAAAGTATTTGAAAAAATTCAACATCCATTCATGATAGAAACTCTTACAACAAGTGGGTATAGAGGGAATATACCTCGACATAATAAAGGTGTATACGACAAACCCATGGCTAACATCATACTCAGTGGTGAAAAACTGAAAGTTTTTCCTCTAAGATCAGGAATATGACAAGGAAGCCAACTCTTGCCATTTCTACTTAACATGGTATTGGAAGTCTTCACCACAGCAATCAGTCAAGAAGAAGAAGTAAAAGTCATCCAGATTAGAAGGGAAGAAATATAACTCTCACTATTTGCAGATGGCATGATACTATATATATAGAAAAACCTAAAGAAGCCACCAAAAAGCTATTAGAACTAACAAGTGAATTCAGTAAATTTGCAGGATACAAGATTAATATTCAGAAATCTGTTGCATTTCTGTACACTAATAATGAACTATCAAAAAGAGAAATCAAGAAAACAATCTCATTTCCAATCATATCAAAAAGAATAAAATACCTAGGAATAAGTTTAACAAGGAGGTAAAAGACATATACTCTGAAAACTATGACATTGATGAAGGAAATTGAAGACAGTACAAATAAATGGAAAGAGATTCTATGCTCATGGATAGGAAGAATAATATGGCTAAACTGTTCTTGCTACCCAAAGCAATCTACAGATTGAATGCAATCCTTATCAAAATACCCATGACATTTTTCACAAGACTAGAAAAAAATAACCCTAAATTTATATGGAATCACAAAAGACCCGTAATAGCCAGATCAATCTTGGCGAAAAGAACTGACTTCAGACTATACTACAAAGTTACAGTAATCAAAACATTATGGTGGGGCCTTCCCTGGTGGTCCAGTGGCTAAGAATCCAAAGTCCCAATGCAGGGGGCCTGAGTTTGATGTCTGGTCAGGGAACAAGATCCCGCATGCCACAACTAAAATGCAACTAAGACCTGATGCATCTATATATGTAAATATTTTAAAAAACAAACAGAACATTATGGTACTGGCACAAAAACACGTAGATAAATGAACAGAATAGAGAGCCCAGAAATAAACCCATGCACATATAGTCAATTAGTACCACAAAGGAAACAAGAATATACAATGGGGAAAAATACAGTCTCTTCAATAACTGGTGTTGGGAAAACTGAACAGCTACATGTAAAGGAATAAAATTATAATATTTTCTCATACTATATACAAAAATAAACTCAAAATGGATTAAAGACCTAAATGTAAGCCCTGAAACCATAAAATATCTAGAAGAAACACAGGCTATACACTCTTTGACATAGGTCTTAGCAATATTGTTTTGGATCTGTTTTTCAGGCAAGAGAAACGAGCAAAAATAAATAAATATGACCTAATCAAACTTAAAGGCTTATGCACAGTGAAGGAAACCATCAACAAAATGAAAAGGCAACCTACTGAATGGGAGAAGATATTTGCAAATGATAAGTCTGATAAGGGATTAATATACAAAATATATAAAGAACTCATACAACTCAATATATTAAAAAAAAAACTCAATTAAAAGTTGGGCAGAGGGCCCGACTAGGTATTTTTCCCAAGAATACATACTGATAGGCACATAAAAAGATGCTCAACATCACTAATCATCAGAGAAATGCAAATCAAAACCACAATGAGATATCACCTCACACCTATCAGAACAGCTATCATCGAAAAGTCTACAAATAACAAATGTTGGCATGGATATGGAGCAAAGGGTACCCTAGTACACTGTTGGTGGGGATGTAAATTGGTGCAGTCACTGTGGAAAACAGTATGGAGTTTCCTCAAAAAATTAAAAATAGAACTACCAGGGAGTTCCCTGTGACCTAGTGGTTAGGATTCCAGGCTCTCACTGCTGTGGCCTGGGTCCAATTCCTGGCTGGGGAAGTTCATGTGGCGTGGCCAAAAAAAACCCCAAAAAACTGTCAGCAGTTAATTAATTAATTAACCCAGCAATTCCACTTCTTATTTTTCCAGGAAAGACAAAAATGGTAATTCCAAAAGATACATGCACCCCAATGTTCATAGTGACATTATTTAAGATAGCCAAGATATGGAAGCAACCTAAGTAACCATCTGCAGATGAACGGATCAGGAAGATGTGGTGTATATACCACAATGGTCTATTTATTACTCAGTCATACAAATAATGAAATTTTGCCATTTGCAACAACATGGATGGTTCTGGAAGGTATTATGCTTAGTTAAATAAGTCAGACAGAAAGACAAATACTGTATGTTATCACTTATATGTGGAACTTAAAAGTCACTATAATAAAACAGAAACAGAGTCACAGATACAGAGAACAAGCTAGTGATTATCAGTGGGGAGAGGGTCAGAAAGAGGGGAAAGATTGGTGAAGGGATTAAGAGATATAAAGTACTAGGTATAAAATAAGATACAAGGATGTAATGTACAGCACAGGGAATATAGCTAATATTTTATATGGATATTTAATATTGTAAGTCAACTATACTTCCATAAAAACAAACAAAAGTCAAGCTAGATTTTTTGAAGAGTATAGACAGACCTCTGGTGTGATAAACGAGAAAGAACAGAAAGAACAAATAATTACAACAGATCCCACAGGTTATTTAGAAGTGTGTTTTTAGTTTCTATACATACAGGGAATTCTTTTTTTTTTGAATTTTTAAATTTTATTTATTTTTTTATAAGCAGGTTCTTATTAGTTATCTACTTTATACGTATTAGTGTATACATGTCAATCCCAATCTCCCAGTTCATCCCATCCCCGCCTCCCCACCACTTTCCCCCCTTGGTGTCCATACGTTTGTTCTCTATATCTGTGTCTCTATTTCTGGATACAGGGACTTCTTAGATATATTTTTGATATTGCATTATGGTCAGAAAACATACTTTATATGATTGCTATCCTTTGAAGTTTGTTGAGATTTGCTTGTGGCCCAGTGTATGTTTTACCTTGGTGAGTGTTCCATGGGCACTGGAGAAGAATATGTTCTGCAGATGCTGGGTGTAGTCATCTAGATAAAATCATTAGATCAAATTTGTAATGCATTGTTAAAATCTTGCTCTTAATGAATTTTCGTCTGCTTGTTCTATCAGTTAATGAAATAATTTTTGAGTTATCCATTTCTACTTATAGTTCTGTAAATTTTGCTTTATATATTTGAGGCCATGTTATTAAGTGCATGCAAATACAGAATTGTTATGTCTTCCTAGTGAATTGAAACTTTAAGAAGTAAATGTATATCCGTAGTAATGCCAAAAAAACCAAAAAACAAGACAGCGGGAGAAGGAGATGGGTGTGTGTGTGTGTGTGTGTGTGTCTGTCTGTGTGTGTGTGTGTGTGTGTGACGGTGTTGGCATTTTAGATAGGATGAACAGAGAAGACTTTGCTGTAAAGGACACTTTTTTCCCTAGAGATCCTTTTTCTTTTTTTTTTTTTTTTAATAAATTTATTTATTTATTTTTGGCTGTGTTGGGTCCTTGTTTCTGTGCGAGGGCTTTCTCTAGTTGTGGCAAGCGTGAGCCACTCTTCATCGCGGTGCGCGGGTCTCTCACCGTCGCGGCCTGTCTTGTTGCGGAGCACAGGCTCCAGACGCACAGGCTCAGTAGTTGTGGCTCATGGGCCCAATTGCTCCGCGACATGTGGGATTTTCCCAGACTCCCAACTACTGCGCCACCAGGGAAGCCCCAAGGACACGTTTTGATCAAGTCTGAATAAGAGAGTAAGTCCTGTGGATATCTCAGAGAAAAGCATTGTGGGCAGAGGGAAGGAGTCCTTGTTCAAAGTATTTTTTTTCAGTGGTTCCAGTACTTGGGTTATTGGAGACCTCTTTGGGTACCTGTTTGTTTGGATCTTCCTTCTACCGCATCTCACTGACCCACCATCTCCCTCACCTAACTCACTAGCTTCCCTCTCTGCTTTCTAGGATGGCTGCACTGGAGTAACCTGGTCTCTTTAGGCCTTTGTTTCCATCTCCTTTCCCAAGATGTTTCACATTTACTTCCTTCTCCTGTTTTAGTTTTGCTCCTCTGCCACGCTGCCATTTTGGCCCCTGATGGCTGCTGCAATATGCCTCATCCCACCGCTGTAACAACTTTAATCCAAAGCTGAGCCCATTAGATCAAAGCCTGTTCAAAGTGAGGCTGAGTCTGGTAAAGAGACCAAATGAATCCCTCCTTATTAAGTGAAAATAAAAGAATGCAGATATTTCAACTATATAAATAAACAAAAGGAGAAGCAGGAAAATCAAAGCCCCAATCCAGGTCAATTACTGATATTCAAAAACACTCTCCAGCTTTAAGCTTCTTTATCAGGCCCAGCATTACTCCCTGGGGTGAGTCTCCTTTAAATTCAACAAGGTGGCCTCAGGCCAAAGATATCCATTGATCCAATTAACTCTACTTGGTCAGCTCTAATCTTTTATTCCAACTTTTGTATGCTACACTTTGTTCTCTGTTTAGGGCTTTACTCAATCCCTGATGTCTGTTTGATATGATATTCTAGCTTTTTAGAAAGATCCTATCTACAGTTCTCTCTCTCTGGTTTATACCAGTTTCCAGCATCTGGACTACTGGATATTTTATGACTACTGCTTTGCTATAACATCCTTGTGAGTCCAAGTTCCTAGTCTTGAATTCCTATCCCTGAGAGGACAATGTAGCCCTCCTCAAATTCACGACTCTCCTCTAATAAAAGCCTGTACAGTTCTGTCTTTCCAGCTGGGTTAGCTGTGGGAGACCATTTTATGGCAGTATCAGAATATATGGAATGGTGCTAAAGTAAAAACATTAGTGCCAGGAAGTAAACACAGTCCAGGGGTTGGAAAAATTCAGCAGACTCAAATTGTTGTGATAAATTCAGCAGACTCAACTTGTTGTGATCTTATTAAAAAATTTAGGAGTAATGTCGATGTTTTATTACAATCTTGCTGCAAGGGCAAAAGCCTTGCAGGCTGATTCAAAGATTCACTCCCATCAGGGCCATTTGATAGGAAAAGAGAATGATTATGTACTCTACAGACTAGCTTTATTTGAACAAAATCTGGTTCACTAGAGGTTATTAGACTTTTCACTGGCAGTCAGCTGGGTTTGGGGAGTGAAACAAGTCTTATTTTTAAGAATAAAGGTACCAAATGTAGGTTGAACATTTGTGTGTACCAGGCACTTTACGTGTATTAATTCATTTTGTCCATGGCACAACCACTGAGGGAGGTAGAATAATTCATACAAGCCCAGATAGTGATGAAGAAGGATTTGAACCCAGGTGTTTTCTGATTTCCAAGTGTGTGCTTTACACCATTTTTCTTTCAGCCTTGCTTGCTCATAAGATACTTGTTAAAACTGCAGATTTCCAGGCCTTTCTTCTTAGATATTCTGGTTCAGTGGGTCTGGCACAGATCCCTGGAATCTTTACTTTTATTAAGATCCTCATGTGAATTTAGTGGGCAGACGAATTGAGGAGACCCTACCCTATATTGCACTGCCTCTCTAATGCCAGGTACTAAAAATAAGCTTTATTCCAGCTCTAGATTCCTAGTGCTTACCTATTCTAAATAAGTGAAACCAAATCAGAGCACATTATCTTATTTGTAACAAGAGGCAGAAGTTTTATTCAGGAACAAAAAGCCAACATCTAGTTTCCTTTCCTAGTTTTCTTTTCCTCCTTTCCTTCCACACATAAACATAATCATGTCCATTGTCCTTTAAAACAAGCTGCCACCTCATTTTCCCTTGCCTTTCCCAGCCAAGCTTCTTGAAACAGTCACCTACATTGACAGTCTACAGTTCTTTACTTCTCCTTTATTCCTCAACCCAGTGTAATTTGGTTTGTGCTTTATGTCTCTATAGAAACTGTGTTCATCACCAATAACTTCCTGGTTGGGTTCGTATCAGCTATTACCCACCTTGACTTTCCTAGAACAAATCTTAATTCTATTAAAGTTTATCTGAAAATTGCTTAAGCATTTTATCAGGAATGTTCATTTCTTCCCAGAAAGAGGCTGGATGTTACCTCAAGTAAAAAGTTCTGCCCCAGACCAGGTTTGGAACAATTTTTCTTTTACAGCTGGCAGCTGATTTTGAAAAGCAAGGGATAATATGTGCAGTCCAAAAGAAATTATGGGCCAAAAGCTAAAACAGACATCTGGAAGGAAAGAGCATGGCCGATGGGCTGGAGTCCAGAAGGAAGGTGGTCAGAAGGGACAGTGGGGAGCTATGTCTAACCAAATTCTTCCAGCCCCAAGAGAAGAGCAGAGGCTTGGTGTTTATAAAATGGATGGAAGGAAAGAGAAGTCTCTGTAATACTTACTAATACCTACTGACCTTATTATTCATTGTTAGGAAGTTACAGCTAAAACAGTTATTTTAATCTCACTCCATTTTACCCAGGTCCACCAGGAGAAATTTTTATTAGATTAACACTTTTACAACCTAGATCTGATCTTGCTCTTCCAATTCCATGATCTGAGACGACCTGGGACCCTGATTCTAGTCCTGCAGCCACTCTGTCAAGCTAAAGTAAATGTGGCCAAGACCAAATTTCTCCCCTTCAAATGACAAAATCCTCATTATTTCAATTCTTGTTTTGGTTCTATCTCTACTGAAACTGTAAAGTAATTTTTCTTATTTTTTCCCCATTGTTCTTTGTTTCTCCCATTATGTATTCACTCACCTTCTGTCACAAAACTCTTAATTCCTTTCAGTGACTATTCCTGGCAAACTTTTGCATCATCATTAGATAATCTCCAAAACCTCAACACTGTCTAAGAATTTATTCCAGTTGTAATCTTTACTAAGTGCTTGGCTTTAAGAGAGTGTGACTATTTGCATGCATTTCTATAAAGCACATATATTATTCATACAATTCTAATTGTATTCCATGCGTAGGGCAGATGTTATCCAGGTTTTGCTTTCTTTTTTTTTTTGGTATCCTGGCTCTCAGTCCCCAATAAACATATATCATATTGCTTTAATTATAGTAGATAATCAATAAATGATTAATGATGCTGACAATGTATAGTACTTTATATTAGTCAAAGCCTTTTAACATATGTTTTCTAACATTAATATTGTGCAGTGGGTAAAGCATATATTATTATTTCCATATTTTACAAATGGGAAAATAGGGCTTCCCTGGTGGCGCAGTGGTTGAGAGTCCACCTGCCGATGCAGGGGACACGGGTTCATGCCCCGGTCCGGGAGGATCCCACATGACGCGGAGCGGCTGGGCCCGTGAGCCATGGCCTGTGTGTCCGGAGCCTGTGCTCCGCAACGGGAGAGGCCACAGCAGTGAGAGGCCCATGTACCGCAAAAAAAAAAAAAAAAAAAAAAAAGGGAAAACAGATGCAGAAAAGGCAGTTTATCTGATGTTATGTAACAAAACAGTGGTTGAGCTGCCTTCCCACACCTACAGCAGTGTTTCTCAAAGGTCTGGCTGGTTCCTGCTCTCTTGACAAGAACTTACTATATTTTTAAAGAGTTTGTCATGTGTTTTCTCCATTTTTCTAAAGTTGTGACTTTAACATCTGCGCCTTGGTAAACATGTACCTATGCAAAGGATTAGTATCCTGGACAGAAAACTTCCCAGGCAGAACTCAGGGAATGAGGTTCAAGGATTATTCGTTTTTTCACTAAATGAATCTGAACTTGACAAAACTGTAGGTTCTCATTTCTTTAAAAACTTGTCTTAGAGGAAAATGGACAAATACCTTAACTTGGACTCCTGTATTTCTCCATTTTCATGTTCGTTAGGTAGCTTGTTGTTACCACTAGTAGAGTGCTTTGGGCTGAGCAGAAATTGCAGCTGGAGTTTCATGTATGGCATCCAGGGCACTTTTCACCATCATGCTGTCATACTTCATGAAACAACACATTGTTTTCCTAATTTTAGGGTAGTAGATAGGTATTTATTTTTTAATAAAAAGAAATATAGAAGAGAGCATTACTACATTTCAGATAGCTGTAGTTTTATTGCTGCTGGAACTCATGTTGCAGGCTGCCTAATACATATGTCCTGCTTTGGACATAAATTATATTGTTACTCTGCTTATAAGTGAAACTGCTTTACGACTAGGCCTTGTCAAGGCTGTGCCCCTCCTGGCATGGTTTGCTGTTCCTCCAGTTTCTTCCTGGCTCATTCCCTTACCTCCTACTGGTCCTGACCAAGTGTCACCTTCCCAGTGTGGTTTACCCAGGCCAGCCTACTTATTTATTTATTTATTGAATTTTAAAACTTTAAAATTACATTCCAAAATAGGGAGAGAAAAATAATTGATCATGGTAAATTATTCCTAACTGGTAATCTAAGATTTTCAATATTTAAAACTGGAAAGTATAATTTGCTAAAAGTAAAGCAATTGTTATGATTAATAAAGTTTATTTCTGAAAAGAAATAGGATTTATTAGACTCTTATTATATACTATCAAAATTTTAACTATATCTTACTAAAAACTTTAAAAAAATTGAGGTATAGTTGATTTATAATATATGTTTCAGGTATAAACATGGTGATTCACAATTTTTAAAGATTATACTACATTTATAATTATTTTACAGTATTGGGAATATTCCCTGTGCTGTACAATATATCCTTGTAGTTTATTTATTTTATACATAGTAGTTTGTGTCTCTTAATCCCCTACCCCTACCTTGCCCCTCCCCCATCCCCTCTCCCCACTGGTAACCACAAGTTTGTTCTCTACAGCTGTGAGTCGGATTCTTTTCTGTTATATTCACTAGTGTGTTGTATTTTTTAGTTTCCGCATATAAGTGAAACATAGTGTTTCTTTCTCTGTCTGATTTATTTCACTAAGCATAATACTCTCCAGATCAACTCATTTTGTTGCAAATGACAAAATTTAGTTCTTTTTTTATGGCTGAGTAGTATTCCAGTGTGTGTGTGTGTGTGTGTGTGTATACAAATATATGTATATCTCACACCTTCTTTATCCATTTTTCTGTTAATGAACACTTAGGTTGCTTCCATATCTTTGCTATTATAAATAGTACTGCTATGAACATTGGGGTTCATGCATCTTTTCAAATTAGTGTTCTTATTCTCTTCAAATATACACCCAGGCGTGGAACTGCTGGATCGTATGGTAGTTCTATTTGTTGTTTTTTGAGGAATCTCCATACTGTTTTCCATAGTAGCGGTACCAACTTACATTTCCAACAGCAGTGTACAGCGTTCCCTTTTCTCCACATCCTCACCAACATTTGTTATGTACTCTTTTCTTCTTCCAGTTTTATTGAGACATAATTGACATACAGCACTGTATAAGTGTAAGGTGTACAGCATAAAGATTTGACTCACATATATTATGAAATGATAATCACAAGTTTAGTGAACATCCGTCATCTCATATAGATACAAAATTAAAGAAATAGGAAAAATCTTTTTATTTTGTGATGAGAACTCAGGATTTACTCTCTTTTTAAAAAAAATTTATTTTATTAAATTTTATTTCATATTGGACTATAGTTTTGTTTTTTTTCCTTCATTAAAACCTTTTTTATTGTGGTAAAATATCCATAATGTAAAATTTACCATCTTAACCATTTTTAAGGGTATGGTCAAGTGGCATGAAATACATTCATACTGTTGAGTAACCATCATCACCATCCATCTCCAGAGCTGTTTTTCACCTTGCAGAATTGAAACTTCATACTCATTAAACAATAACTGCCTGTTCCCACTCCCCCTGGGCCCTGGCAACTAGCAATCTACTTTCTTTCTCTGTGAATTTGACTACTCTAGCTACCTCATATAAGTGGAATTATACAATATTTGTCCTTTTGTGACTGGCTTATTTAACTGAGTATAATGTCCTCAAGTTTCATCCATGTTGTGACATATGTCCGAATTTCTTTTTCCAGCTGAAATTAGTATTTGAATTGGTAGACTCAGTAAAGTCGATTGTCCTCCTTAAAGTGGGTGAGCATTATCCAATCCATTGAGGGTCGGAATACAACCAAAGGCAGAGGAAGGAGGATTTTGTTCCTTTTTTCCTGCCTCAGTGTTTGAGCTGAGACATCTTGTATCATCTTTTCCTGCCCTTGAACTGGGAATTTACATCATTGTCTGGGACTATAGTTGGTCTACAATGTTGTGTTAGTTTCAGGTGTACAGTAAAGTGATTCAGTCATACCTGTACATACATCTATTCTTTTTCAAATTCTTTTCCCATTTAGGGTATTACAGAATATTGAGCAGAGTTCCCTGTGCTCTTCAGTAGGTCCTTGTTGGTTACCTGTTTTAAATATAGCAGTGTTATTTGTGTTCTTTTTGATGATAGCCGTTCTGACAGGTGTGAGGTGATTTCCCATTGTGGTTTCTATTTGCATTTCTAGGCCAGCCTATTTAGAATTGCAGCCCTGGCCCAACACTCCCCACCTGTCTCTCTCTCCTCTGTTTTTTTCTAAAGCACATATCGCCTCCTAACACACTAAGTTTTGTGTTTATTGGTTTTTATATTGTTCCCTACCAAAGTAAGCTCTACAAGGCCAGGAATTTTTATGTTTTATTCTCCATTTGGCTAAGAACAGAACCTGGCACATAGTAAATGCTAAGTAATTATTGAGTACATAATGTGTGAATACATGTATTCTGGTACGTTCACAATTACATTCTATCATGGAATCCAAAATAAGACAATTATATATCAAAATCTGCCAATCAGTATGACAGTTTCTGAGATTGCTGTATAAGTTCAAGGAAAAAACAGCAGGAATGCATAGTAGGTGCTTAAAATTTTTAAAGTAAATGTAATTCAGAAAAACATTGGCCATTTACATTGATTTGAGCTAGTTATATTCACAATTTCCTGGGTAATTAAAAAATGATTTAAAAAATTAGGTGGAAGCCCTCTGATCTGTTGCTGTAGTTGGTCATGTCACCATGAAAAACTATGCTCCAACTTAGATAATGTCATTTAGCTTTATTTAAAATGAGTGTGGAATGCCCTACTTTGTGAAGATTCCAGACAATTGTCACGTACATAAACTTTTTATACAAAACATTGATGTTAGCAACGTAAAAGCAGTGTAATTTTAGGGATCAAAAGTTTGCACAAATATTCCCAGATGTCACTGCCAAATGTTATGTTTTGATTTTTTTTAGTTAATTAATTAATTAATTAATTTTTGGCTGCGTTGGGTCTTTGTTGCTACATGCAGGCTTTCTCTAGTTGCGGTGAGCAGGGGCTACTCTTCGTTGTGGTGCGTAGGCTTCTCATTGCGGTGGCTTCTCTTGTTGTGGAGCACAGGCTCTAGGTGCACGGGCTTCTGTAGTTGTGACACACAGACTCAGTAGTTGTGGCCCACGGGCTTTTTTTTTTTCAAGTCTTTTTAAAAATTAAAAAAAATTTTTTTAACATCTTTATTGGAGTATAATCGCTTTACAATGGTGTGTTAGTTTCTGCTGTATAACAAAGTGAATCAGCTATACATATACATATATCCCCATATCTCCTCCCTCTTGCGTCTCCCTCCCACCCTCCCTATCCCACCCCTCTAGGTGGTCACAAAGCACTGAGCTGATCTCCCTGTGCTATGCGGCTGCTTCCCACTAGCTATCTATTTTACATTTGGTAGTATATATAAGTCCATGCCACTCTCTCACTTCGTCCCAGCTTACCCTTGCCCCTCCCCGTGTCCTTAAGTCCATTCTCTACGTCTGCGTCTTTATTCCTGTCCTGCCCCTAGGTTCTTCATAACCTTTTTTTTTTTTTTTAGATTACATATATGTATGTGTTAGCATATGGTATTTGTTTTTCTCTTTCTGACTTACTTCACTCTGTATGACAGACTCTAGGTCCATCCACCTCACTACAAATAACTCAATTTCGTTTCTTTATATGGCTGAGTAATAGTCCATTGTATATATGTGCCACACCTTCTTTATGCATTCATCTGTCAATGGACACTTAGGTTGCTTCCATGTCCTGGCTATTGTAAATAGAGTTGCAGTGAGCATTGTGCTACCTGACTCTTTTTGAATTATGGTTTTCTCAGGGTATATGCCCAGTAGTGGGATTGCTGGGTCATATGGCAGTTCTATTTTTAGTTTTTTAAGGAACCTCCGTGCTGTTCTCCATAGTGGCTGTATCAATTTACATTCCCACCAATGGTGCAAGAGGGTTCCCTTTTCTCCACACCTTCTCCAGCATTTATTGTTTGTAGATTTTTTGATGATGGCCATTCTGACTGTTGTGAGGTGATACCTCATTGTGGTTTTGATTTGCATTTCTCTAAAGATTAGTGATGTTGAGCATCCTTTCATGTGTTTGTTGGCAGCCTGTACATTTTCTTTGGAGAAATGTCTTTAGGTCTTCTGCCCATTTTTGTATTGAGTTGTTTGTTTTTTTGATATTGAGCTGCATGAGCTGCTTGTAAAGTTTGGAGATTAATCCTTTGTCAGTTGCTTCATTGGCAAGTATTTCCTCCCATTCTGAGGTTGTCTTTCCATCTTGTTTATGGTTTCCTTTGCTGTGCAAAAGCTTTGAAGTTTCATTAGGTCCTATTTGTTTATTTTCATTTTTATTGCCATTTCTCTAGGCGGTGGGTCAAAAAAGATGGCTCACGGGCTTTAGAGTGCAGGCTCAGTAGTTGGCGTGCACAGGCTTAGTTGCTTTGCGGCATGTGGGATCTTCCTGGATCAGGGCTCGAACCTGTGTCCCCTGCATTGGCAGTTGGATTCTTCACCAATGCACCACCAGAGAAGTCCCAAATTATGGTTTAATTTTTACCAGAGACAGATTTCCTGTATTTCAGGTCACACAGGCCCAAATTCATTTTAGAATCTGGCCAGATCCACATTCCATACAAGTTTTTAACTAAATATATATAAAGTGTGAGCAGATGGGGGCAAAAGTACCCTTCAGACTCATTGAATCAGAAGAGTCAATTAAAGTAGAGAATCATTCAAAAAGATCATATGTACCTAAAATATTTTAGTATAAAAATATGAAAAGGAGTATTTTTACCAGCCTTTTGATTTTAGGCTAAGGCTTTTATTAAAAATTATTTTTTAAGTAGCCTGCTGATGTTTTGATGCTACTGGATTTATAATTCTTATAGATTTTTATGACTTCTCGATGTTTTTAGTTTTCTTACCCATGTACAATCTCAGAAAGTTTTTCCCTGATTACATTTTCTGACATCATTTCAAAGCATCCAACTTAGTTTCGTTTTACCTAAAAACACGTTCTTTTCTTTTAATAAATCATTATTTTCCATATTATTTAATTTATTTACATAATTTGAGTAGAAATACAATTGATATAAGTAGGTTTAGGCTCAAACAACTGATGCTTGGAAAGTAGACACTCCATGCATTGGGAGCTAGAGAGTTGAAGCATACAGGAGCCTACCTGTATGGTCCTGAGACTTCCTCATGTTCTGGGAGCACGTCTAGCTACTAAGCAGGAATGGAGAGTATTTGGGAGACAGTTAAGTGATGATCGGTTGAAAGAGCCTCTGTCATATTTGACTTTTATTGGAGCTACCAGAATACTTGAAGGAATAGCATTTTTATGTGACTTATTCATATTGTCTATTAACATTAATCAAGTCCTTCAGGTATTTGTTATTTCCACACTTCAAAGCACTGGTACAAATTGGCCTAGAATAGAGGGCATTTTGTGTTTGTGAAATGACTCAGTTCAAATTACTTCATATGCAACGGAAAGATATTTACAAATTCATTTAAACGCTTATTCTATCACAAGAGGGCACTCATGCCCCACTCTTTAAAGCAGTGATGTTGCAGTCATTGATTTGAGAGCAATTATCACTGAAATAAAATTTAGTCCTACAAATTGGAATCTTACATTCAGTAAACTGTTTATTATCTGGCAGAACTGGGATTGGTGATTCTGTTTATGCAAATACAGAGATTCTTGATATGTTAATATCGTAAAATGATGTTCACACATAGACTATAAAAATAGGCATACTTGCTATGCTAAACAATTTCATTTTTGTAATGAGTCTTTCCAAGATCTTCATTATTTTGAAATGTAATTATCATTTTATTGATTATTAAATTATTGAAATGAGGTTTCCAGTCATCACACAAGAAATCAACATCATTAAACATCTACTCTTTGTTGTGTTTTTGTTTTTTGGGCAACAGGTTTACTGTATTTTAAAGAATGTGTTGAGGGGGCTTCCCTGGTGGTGCAGTGGTTGAGAGTCCGCCTGCCGATGCAGGGGACGCGGGTTCGTGCCCTGGTCTGGGAGGATCCCACATGCCACGTAGAGGCTGGGCCTGTGAGCCATGACCGCTGAGCCTGCGTGTCCGGAGCCTGTGCTCCGCAACAGGAGAGGCCACAACAGTGAGAGGCCTGCGTATCGCAAAAAAAAAAAAAAAAAAAAAAAGAATGTATTGAGGGAGTTTGGCTAAGATGACACAGTAGAAAGACTTGCGCTCACCTCCTCTCATGAGCACACCAAAATCCCAACTATTTGCAGAACAACCATCAATGACAAAGACTGGAACCTACCAGAGAAGATCTTCTACAACTAAAGACATAAAGAAGGAATCACAGTATGACAAGTAGGAGGGGCAGACTTGTGATGTAATCAAGCCCCATATTCCTGGGTGGGCGATCCACACAATGGAAAATAGTTATATTGCAGAGGTTCTCTCACAGGAGTGAAAGCTCTTAGCCCCTCCTCAGGGTCCCCAGCCTGGGGGTCCTGAACTGGGAAGACAAGCCCCCAGGGCATGTGTCTTTGAAGGCCAGCGGGGCTTAATTTTGGGAGTCCCAAAGGACTGGGGGAAGTAGAGACTTCCCACTTAAATGGAGCATGCGAAATCTCACACATACTGGGACCCAGGGCAAAAGCAGTAATTTGATAGGAGCCTGGGCCAGACCTACCTTTTGGTCTTGGAGAGCCTCCTGGAGAGGTGGAGGGTGGGGGTGGCTGTGGCTCGCCCTGGGGACACTGGTGTCAATCATACTTGGGAACTCCTTTTACCACATGCTACTGGTTTGGGTGGACATGATTGTGGGATCCTCCCTCCAGCTCATTAGCACCAAGACCTCCAGTGCTGGGATGCCTTAGGCCAAACAACTAACTGTCTGGGTAGACAGCTCCACCCATCAGCAAACAGCCTGCTTAAAGACTTCCTGAGCTTATAGCTGCCTCTAGACACACCTCTGGACGTGGCCCTGCCCATCAGAGGGCCATGATGCTGCTCCAGCCACCAGTGAGCAGGCACTGGTCCTGTCCTCCAGGAAGGCTGCACTAGCATCTAGAGCAGCCTCACCCACCAGGGGGCAGACACAAAATGCAAGAAACCTACGATCCTGCAGCCTGTGGACCTAGCCTGCCTACAGCAGACCTGGCCCTGCCCATTAGCAGGCCAACACAACCTTTGGGACACCCCGGACCCTGTACCCAACTGTGTCAGGAACCCCCCCACCCCGCCCCAGCAATCTGAAACCAGCTCTGGGATCCCTGAGCCCTACAGCCAGACTCCAGGACCCAGCTCTGCCTGCCAGTAGTCTGATACTAACCCCAAGACCTGGCTTCACCCACTAGTGGGTGGGCAACAGCCCTGGAGTCTTTTGGACCTGACTCTGCTCACCAGTAAGCCAGCACTATCCCCAAGGCCCCCGGGGGTTCTGCAGTCACCTGCCTCATGACCCAGCCCCCAAAACTAGCAACCAGCAGCTTCAGCACAAGGCAGGGCCTTGCAACCAAGTGGACTAGGGGCCAACCAAGCCTACCACATCACCCACATACTCAGCCTGCCACAACAGAGGATGCATGCAGCCCTCATAACAGGAGCCCCTAGATCATATAGCTTGGGTGATGAGAGGGGAGTGAGCTGCTAGGATGCATAGGATGTCTCCTACAGAAGGCCACTTCTCCAAGGTAAGTGGGAAATGTAACTAACTTGTAACTAAATTGAAAAATTCCCTAAGCTGGGAAAGGAAACAGTCAGCCTAATCCAGGAAACACAGAGAGTACCATACAGGGTGAACCCAAAGTGGAACACTGTAATTAAAATGACAAAATTAAAAGCAGCAAAGGAAAAGCAACAAATAACATACAAGGAAACTCCCATAAGGCTTCAGCTGATTTTTCAGCAGAAACCCTGCAGGCCAGAAGGGAGTGGCATGATATATTTAAAGTGATGAAAGAGAAAATACTACAACCAAAGATACTCTACCCAGCAAGGCTCTCATTCACATTTGAAAAAGAGATCAAAAGCTTTACAGACAAGCAAAAGCTAAAAGAATTCAGCACCACCAAACCAGCTTTACAACAAAGGTGAAAGGAACTTCTCTAGGCAAAAAGAAAAGGCCATAACTAGAAACAAGAAAATTGCGAAATAAAACTAACACAACATTGTAAATCAACTATACTTCAATTAAGAAAAATTATGAAATGCAAAATTTCACTGGTAAAGGCAAACCTACCGTAAAGGCAGTAAATCATCTACACACAAAGCTAGTAGGGAGGTTAAAAGGCAAAAGAAGTAAAATCATATCCACAATAAGCCGTTCATAGATACCTGAAACAGATGTAAAATACGACATCAAAAACAGTAATCATGGGACTTGCCTGGTGGCACAGTGGTTAAGAATCCGCCTGCCAGTGCAGGGGACACGGGTTCGAGCCCTGGTCCGGGAAGCTCCCACATGCCACGGAGCAACAAGGCCTGTGCACCACAACTACTGAGCCTGCGCTCTAGAGAGCCACAACTACTAAGCCCGCATGCCACAATATTGAAACCCGTGCACTTAGAGCCCATGCTCTGCAATAAGAGAAACCACCACAATGAGGAGCCCGCGCACCACAATGAAGAGTAGCCCCCACTTGCTGCAACTAGAGAAAGCCCGTGTGCAGCAATAAGGATCCAACCCAGACAAAGATAAATAAATAAATTAATAAATTTAAAAAAACCAAACAGTAATCATGAAGGGAGGAGAGTACAAATGCAGGGTTTTAAAAATGCATTAGAGGGCTTCCCTGGTGGCGCAGTGGTTGAGAGTCCGCCTGCCGATGCAGGGGATGCGGGTTCGTGCCCCGGTCTGGGAAGATCCCACATGCCACGGAGTGGCTGGGCCCATGAGCCATGGCCGCTGAGCCTGTGCGTCCGGAGCCTGTGCTCCACAACGGGAGAGGCCACAGCAGTGAGAGGCCCGCGTACCGCAAAAATAAATAAATAATAAATAAAAAATAAAAATGCATTAGAAATTTAGAGATCAGCAACTTAAAACAATCATATATCAATCATATATAAATCATATATCATATATATCATATCTTCTATATCTATATCTATTTCTATATCTATAAAAACCTCATGGCAACAACAAACCAAAACTCTATAATAGAAATACACACAAAAATGGGAAAAATATTTGCAAATGAAGCAAGTGACAAAGGGTTAATCTCCAAAATATACAAGCAGCTCATGCAGCTCAATATCAAAAAAACAAGCAACCCAATCCAAAAATGGGCAGAAGATCTAAACAGACATTTCTCCAAAGAAGATGTACAGATTGCCAACAAACACATGAAAGGATGCTCAACATCACTAATCTTTAGAGAAATGCAAATCAAAACCACAATGAGGTATCACCTCACAACAGTCAGAATGGCCATCATCAAAAAATCTACAAACAGTAAATTCTGGGGAGGGTGTGGAGAAAATGGACTGCTGGTGGGAATGTAAATTGATACAGCCACTATGGAGAACAGTATGGAGGTTCCTTAAAAACTAAACATAGAACTACCATGTGACCTAGCAATCCCACTGCTGGGCATATAACCTGAGAAAACCATAATTCAAAAAGAGTCATGTACCACAATGTTCATTGCAGCTCTGTTTACAATAGCCAGGACATGGAAGCAACCTAAGTGTCCACTGACAGATGAATAGATAAAGAAGGTGTGGCACATATATACAATGGACTATTACTCAGCCATAAAAAGAAATGAAATTGAGTTATTTGTAGTGAGGTGGATGGACCTAGAGTCTGTCATACAGGGTGAAGTAAGTCAGAAAGAGAAGAACAAATACCATATGCTAACACACATATATATATGTAATCTAAAAAAAATGGTTATGAAGAGCCTAGGGGCAGGACAGGAATAAAGACACAGATGTAGAGAATGGACTTGAGGACATGGGGAAGGGTAAGGGTAAGCTGGGACGAAGTGAGAGAGTGGCATGGACTTATATATACTACCAAATGTAAAATAGATAGCTAGTGGGAAGCAGCCGCATAGCACAGGGAGATCAGCTCAGTGCTTTGTGACCACCTAGAGGGGTGGGGTAGGAAGGGTGGGAGGGAGATGCAAGAGGGAAGAGATATGGGGATATATGTATATGTATAGCTGATTCACTTTGTTGTAAAGCAATTATACTCCAATAAAGATGTTTAAAAAAAAACACAAAAAGAGAAAGGAATCCAAACTTAACACTAAAGATAATCATCAAATCACAAGAGAAGAGCTTCCCTGGTGGCGCAGTTTTGAGAGTCTGCCTGCCGATGCAGGGGACATGGGTTCGTGCCCCGGTCCGGGAAGATCCCACATGCCACAGAGCGGCTGGGCCTTTGAGCCATGGCCGCTGAGCCTGCGTGTCCAGAGCCTGTGCTCCGCAACGGGAGAGGCCACAACAGTGAGAGGCCCGCATACCGCAAAAAAAAAAAAAGAAAAGAAAAAGTAAATCACAAGAGAAGAGAACAAAGGAAAAGAAAAAAAAAGAGAACTACTAAAACAACCCCCAAACAATTAACAAAATGGCAATAAGAACATATATATCAGTAATTACCTTATGTGTCAGTGGAACAAATGTTCCAATCAAAAGATATAGAGTGACTGAATGGATGCAAAAAGAAGACCTATATATATGTTGCCTACAAGAGGCTCACTTCAGATCTAAAGACACACACAGAATGAAAGTGAGGGGATGGAAAATGTATTCCATGCAAATGGAAATCAAAAGAAAGCCTGAGTAGTAATACTTATATCAAATAAAATAGACTTTAAAATAAAGGCAAGAGACAAAGAATTACACTATGTAATGATCAAGGGATCAATCCTAGAAGATATAACAATTGTAAATATTTATGCACCCAACATAGGAGACCCTAAATATATATAAGACTAACATTAATGTACATAAAAGGAGAAATCAATAGTAACACAGAAGTAGTGGGGAACTTTAACACGTCACTTACATCAATGGACAGATGTTTCAGACAAAACATCAATAAGGAAACACTAGCCTTAAATGATACATTAGACCAAATGGACTTAATTGATATAGAGCAGTATCCAAAAGCAGCCAAATACACATCCCTCTCAAATGCACATGGAAGGTTCCCCAGGATAGATCACAGACCAACAAAACAAGCGTTGGTAAATTTAAGAAACTCGAAATCATAGCAAACATCTTTTCTGACCACAATGCCATGAGACTAGAAATAAACTACAAGAAAAAAACTGCAAAAAACACAAACACGTGAAGGCTAAACAATATGTGACTAAATAACCAATGGATGACTGAAGAAATCAAAGAGGGAATAAAAAAATGTCTAGAGACAAATTTAAAAAAAGGACAATCTAAAACCTATGGGATGTAGTAAAAGTAGTTCTAAAAGGGAAGTTTACAGTGATAACAAGCTTACCTCAGGAAACAAGAAAAATCTCAATTATACAATGTAACCTTTCACCTAAAAGAACTAGAGAAAGAAGAACAAACAAAACCCAAATTTAGTAGAAGGAAAGAAATCATAAAGATCAGAGCAGAAAGAAATGAATAGAGACTAAAAAAAAAAAATAGAGAATATCAATGAAACTAAAAGCTGGTTCTTTGAAAAGATAAACAAATCTGATAAACCTTTAGCCAGACTCTTCAATAAAAAAAGGGAGAGGGCCCAAATCAATAAAATTAGAGATAAACAGTTACAATCAAAACCACAGAAATACAAAGGATTATATGAGACTACTACCAACGACTGTATGTTGTCTTCTAGACAACCTAGAAGAAACGGACAAATTCTTAGAAAGGTACAATCTCCCAAGACTGAACCAGGACTAAACAGAAAAATATGAACAGACCAATTTCAAGTAATGAAATTGAATCAGTAATTTAAAAACTCCCAATAAACAAAGTCCAGGACTAGATGGTTCACAGGTGAATTCTACCAAACATTAAGAGTTAACACCTATCCTTTTGAAACTCCTGCAAAACATTGCAGAGGAAGGATCACTTTCGAATTCATTCTATGAGGCCAACATCACCCACCCAGATACCAAAATCAGACAAAGGTATCACACACAAAAAATTCCATGCCCCCCCAAAAGTTTCATGCCAATATCACTGATGAACATAGATGCAAAAATCCTCAACAAAATACTAGCAAACTAAATGCAACAATACACTAAAAGGATCCTACAACATGATCAAGTGGAATTTATCCCAGGGATGCAAGGATTTTTCGATATTCACAAAGCAATCAATGTGATACACCACATTAACAAACTGAAGAATAAAAACTGTATGATCATCTCAATAGATGCAGAAAAAGCTTTTGACAGAATTCAACATCGATTTATGATAAAAACTCCAGAAAGTGGGCATAGAGGGAACATATTTCAACATAATAAAGGCCATATATGACAAACGCACAGCTAGCGTTATACTCAGTGGTGAAAGCTGAAAGCATTTCCTCTAAGATCAGGAACAAGGCAAGGATACCCACTCTCGCCACTTTTATTCAACATAGTATTGGAAATCCTAGCCACAACAATTAGGCAGGTAAAAGAAATAAAAGGAATCAAAATTGGAAAGGATGAAGTAAAATTGTCACTGCTTGCAAATGACATCATACTATACATAGAAAATCCTAAAGACGCCACCAGAAAACTACTAGAGCTCATCAATGAATTTTCTGAAGTTGCAGGATACAAAATTACTATATAGAAATCTGTTCCATTTCTATACACTAACAAACTATCAGAGAAATGAAGGAAACAATCCCATTTACCATCACATCAAAAAGCATAAGATACCTAGGAATAAACCTACCTAAGCAGGTAAAAGACCTGTATTCAGAAACCTATAAGACACCGATGAAAGAAATTGAAGATGACACAAAGAGATGGAAAGATATACCATGTTTGTGGGTTGGTAGAATTAATATTGTTAAAATGACCATACCACCAGGAGATTCCATATTTATGTCTAAAATAATTCCTTGGGCCTCCCTGGTGGCGCAGTGGTTGAGAGTCCGCCTGCCGATGCAGGGGATACGGGTTCGTGCCCCGGTCTGGGAGGATCCCATATGCCGCGGAGCGGCTGGGCCCGTGAGCCATGGCCGCTGGGCCTGCGCATCCGGAGCCTGTGCTCCGCAACGGGAGAGGCCACAACAGTGAGAGGCCCGCATACCGCCAAAAAAAAAAAAAAAAAAAAAAAAAATTAATTCCTTAACAATAACCTAGATTCAGTTTATGCATCTCTGTTATCGACGCCTGTTGGAGAAAAGTGTTAGAAATAAAAAGAAGGGTAGCAAGTTGTGTTATCTGGGTTTTAAACAGACTCTGTTGGGTGGAATTAGGAGACACACCTCCTCACCTTTGAACTATTTACATAAGCTGAGTTCTTTCTGGGGGAAAAGATGGAAACCCCACCATTCAATAGGGGTTCAGACAGACATTTTGGGCACATCGAGGGTGAGGACCTCAGTGGAAGTCTTAGACTATTGAGAGCATGACCAGAACCCTGAGAAAGAATTCATTGGAAGACAGGAGGATGTCTGGCAGGTTAGGTCATGCTCAGAAACAGCACTCCATCTTGAAGAGGTTCCAGCAACAATGTAGAGGTCAAACCTTGGTTTGTGCATCCCAGGAGAAGGTGTGTGTGTTAATAATTGTAACAAATTGCTGACTTTAGGACTCAAGCAAGTTTATTGTGGGACACTTTCTCTGAGTATAATACAGAAAGAATAGTCTCTACATGTTGCACAAGCATCAGTGCCATCTCTTGGGAGCCTGACAACTGACTGATTACCCAGTTTGGGGCACATGTGTTGGGAGAAGAGTTCCATCTCAGAGTGATGCCTCTGAGAGATTCTTGAGGCTTGAAGCTGTGGGGTTTTGGCCTGGCTATTTGTAGTGGCTAGCTATAAGTAACGGCAGACACACTGGCTAGTGAAAACACCCCTGATTCTTCCTGAAAATTCTTGAGGAGAAATGACTTCCTGCAGTTAAGGAGATGAGACATGTAAATTTGAAATTCTTTTTATACTTTTATATGGAAGTTCGCAATCTCACTGGGAGATAGATAAATGATATGATCTCCTTGATAGAGAGAGTATCTGTATCACTTTAAAATATGTTGCTGATCTCAGAACACACACCCTCTGGTGGCCAAGACCCTTTGAAGGCTCTGGTATAGCCTAGGAGCAGAAATGTTTGGCTCCTAGGATCTTAGAGGAGGTATGATTTACTCCATGGGTGTCCAGCCAGTTGGAGTCAGGCAGTGCCCAGTCCAACCCTGATGCAGAAAGGGATATCTTCACAAAGACTTTGTTGAACCAATATGATAATATCTTCTAAGTTGTTTCCCAGTTAAGGCCCCCCACCTCATTTTCTTGGAAACCTAACAAAGGGGAAGCAGGAGAGATTGTGCTGTTATTTGCAGGGTTTTTGTCTTATTTTTTAATGTTCTAAATAGGCTATTGTGAGAAAACATTCTAAATTATCTAGGTTTTCTATATTAGAGAGAGGACACACTTCATCTTTCCTAATCAACGTGATCATTGATAGGGAAGGGTCTATATAACCAGCCCCAGCAAGGACACCTTCAGACTCTAGCAGATGGATTCTAAACTGATTAGTTGGGAATGAAAACATGTATAGCAAATGCATTATGTAACTACAGGCCATTTAAGATTACCGTCTTGAAGAGATAAAGTTAGGTACTTAGCAGAGAAGGGGGAGGTTGGGAGCAGATTAGAGGTTCATTTAGATTATATTTTGTTATTAGTTCTCCTTATCATTAACATCTGGCCTCTGTAGCTATAAATTATAAATATTCCACAGGTGTTACGTCAAGTTTTCAATTGATTTTAGAAGACTGATTTATATATGGCCAGAGAGCAGGTAACATCTGAGGCAGAATATGATTATAAACTGAATGGAGTTAATATTTGGGGGAAAATGTATAATTAGTTGAAGGTCCCTGCAGATTCACCAGCGTATTTCTATATTTTTCTTTGAAGTTCATTTGAAAATAAAAAATAAAATCTATGATGAGCTGACTTGACCAGTTTTGAACACTTTCCTTTTACTACATTAAAAAGAGAGTGTTTGCAATGGTTCTGTAATACATTGATGAGGCTGAACTATTTCCCTAAGTATTTCCGGTTAGGGTAAGCCACAGGAGAGATTCTTGCTCAAGACTGGTAGGGTGGAAGTGAAGCAGTAACCATTTGGTAGCTCCCAGACATTGCTGTTTATCTGCTGGTTCACATTGTTGAAACAGCAACTGCTCCACCTTCCCCCAGGTCTTCTTTCAGTTTCTCTGACTCTTGGGCAAGGTGTGTGTTTAGTTCTGCAACCAAGAGCCCCAGCTTCTGTAGGATACCCCTGTCACCAACACCAGAGGCAGCAAGAAGAAACCTGGGTGTCATTCCCTCTTTGTGGGAATCCAGCTCAGGCTGGTGAGTTCCAGTTCCTTCTTGTTCATCCCTACTCTATGTCCATCTTCCCTTCCTGACTACCCTGGAGACTTCAAGCTCCTTCATCAGAGTCGGAGACCCCAACCTTACGGTGCCACAGCTTCCACAATCCCTGTATCAAATCCCTTCATACAAGTTGTTCTCAATTGAGGGTAATTTTTTTTTTTTGGTCACGCACAGCTTGCGGGATCTTAGTTTAGTTCCCCGACCAGGGATCAAGTCTGTGCCCCGCTGCAGTGGTAGCGTGGAGTTCTAACTGCTGGATGCCAGTGAATTCCTAACTGAGGACACTTTTGACCCCCATGGGAAACTTGGTGATCTTTGGAGATGTCTTATCATGACAGAAGTGAGGAGGTGGGAGGGATAGGGAGGCAGGCATGAGGGTTGCTACTGGCATCTAGTTGACAGAGTTCAGGTACATGGCTAAACATCCTACTACGTGCAGGTCAGCACCCTGTGGCCCTTGCGCCCCCCCCAACCCCAACACACACACATAGAATTATCCGGTGCAAAATGTTAATTTTGGAGGTTGAGAAACCCGTAGGGTTTGGACTGGATAATTCTTTATGAGGTAGAAGGTGCAGGGGCTGTGGTTCTGTTTCAGATTGAACCCTAATTTTTTTTTTTAAAGAAAAAAAATTTTTAAAGAAATTTATTTATATTTTATTTTTATTTTTTGTGTGCAGGCTGAAAGCTTTATTTATTTATTTTTATTATTATCTTTAAATTTTTTTAAGCCTATTTATTAACATCTTTATTGGAGTATAATTGCTTTACAATGGTGTGTTAGTTTCTGCTTTATAACAAAATGAATCAATTATACCTAAACATATGTCCCCATATCTCTTCCCTCTTGCGTCTCCCTCCCTCCCACCCTATTTATATTTTATTTTTGGCTGCGTTGGGTCTTTGTTGCTGCACGTGGGCTTTCTCTAGTTGCGGCGAGCAGGGGCTACTCTTCATTGTGGTGTGCGGGCTTCTCATTGAGGTGGCTTCTCTTGTTGCGGAGCATGGGCTCTAGGCGTGTGGGCTTCAGTAGTTGTGGCACACGGGCTCAGTAGTTGTGGCTCGCAGACTCTGGAGCGCAGGCTCAGTAGTTGTGGTGCACGGGCTTAGTTGCTCCACAGCATGTGGGATCTTCCTGGACCAGGGCTCGAACCCCTGTCCCCTGCATTGGCAGGCGGATTCTGAACCAGTGCACCACCATGGAAGCCCAGTCCAGATCTTTTGCCTTCTCTTAAATTGGGTTGTGTGTTTTCTTATTGTTGAGTTTTAAGAGTTCTTTATATATTCAGAAATAAGTACTTTATCAGATATGTGTTTTACAGAGACTTTCAGTCTTTGGCTTGTCTTTTCATTCTCTTAACAGTGTCTTTCACAGAACAGAAGTTCTACACTTTAATTAAGTTCAGCTTATCAATTGTTTCTTTCATGGGTTCTGCTTTCGGTGTTGTATCTGTAAACTCACTGCCAAATCTAAGGTCACCTAAATTTTTTCAGATGTCGTCTTTTTGGAGGTTTATAGTTTTATGTTTTATATTTAGGTCTATAATCCATTTTGAATTAATTTTTGCGAAAGGTGTCGGGTCTGTCTAGGTTAATTTTTTTTCTTTTTGCATGTAGATGTCCAGTTGTTACAGCATTATTTATCAAAAAGACTATTGTTATGGGCTGCATTGTGTCCCCCCAGCCCCCCAAATTCATATGTTGATGCCTTAGCTCAGTGCTTTAGAATGTGACTGTATTTAGAGATAGGGCTTTCAAAGAAGTAATTAAGTTAAAATGAGTTGTTAGAGTGCGCTCTTATCCAATATGACTGATATCCTTTAACCTTATAAAAAGGGACTACAAACACCAGACACATATACAGACCAATATGAAGACACAGTGAGAAAGTTGCCATTTGCCAGCCAAGGAGAGAAGCCTCAAAAGAAACCAGACCTGCTGACGCCATGATCTTGGACTTCTAGCCTCCAGAACTGTGAAAAATAAATTTCTGTTGTTTAAGCTATCCAGTCCGTGATATGTTGTAATGGCAGTCCTAGCAAACTAATACAACTATCATTTATCCATTGAATTGCCTTTGCTTCTTTGTCAAAGATCAGCTGTCTGTATTTATGTGGGTCTATTTTTGTGCTTCCTTTTCTGTTTCATTGATCAATTTGTCTGTTTTTCACCAATACCGTATTGTGTTAATTACTGCAGCTTTATAGTAAGTCTTTAAAGTTAGGTAGTGTCAGTCCTCCAACTTTGTTCTTCTTCTTCACTGTTTTGTTGGTTATTTTGAGTCTTTTGTCTTTCCATATAAACTTTAGAATCAGTTTGTGAGTATGCACAAGATACCTAGCTAGGATTTTGATTGGGATTGCATTGAATCTATAGGTCAAAACGGGAAGGACTGAGATCTTAACAACATTTTGTCCTCCTATCCATGAACATGAACTATCTCTCCGTTTATTTAGATATTCTTTGATTTCATTCATCAGAGTTTGTATTTTTCCTCATGTAGATCTTGTACATATTTTGTGAGGTTTATACTAATATATTTCTTGTTCTGAGTGCTCATGTACGTGATGTGTTTTTAATTTCAAATTCTAATTTTTCATTGCTGGCATTTAGGAAAGGAATTGACATATGTTCGTTTTCTTTGGGGACAGGCAGTTGCTGAGGAAACAGAAATGCTCTGGGCTTATTTCAAAATGGTTAATTTTTCCCTTCCGCTGCCACAAGCACAAGGGGGGGTTTTTCTCTGATCTTCACCCTGAGAATGTGGAGGGGCTCCTGAAGGTAAAACTCAAAAAATGTGAGGTTTCCCCTGAAGCTGGGCACCCTGGAGTTTTTATCTCTTAAGTTAGACCAAACTCAGTATCCAGAAGTTAGTGAATTGTCCTTTAAGTGGTCCTTCCAGGCTCTAGCAGCAGCTTTTGCTCCAGTAAGCTGTGATTCTCTGTATTCTTCAGTTTCTCCAGTTTTCAGGGCAGTGGTTTGCCCTATGGTCTCAGTTCTCTGGTGGATCTAAGCAGAGTTGTTGATTTTCGCTTTGTTCAGTTCTTATATTTTTTAGATGTGAGGATGGGAATTACAATTTCCAAGCTCTTTCCATGTCAGACTGGAAACTAGAAGTCTCACAGCATTTTATAAAGTATCAGGCGCCTCAAGTATTATAAAAATAACACATCAGTAGCATTATATTGAACAATGATATGGAGATTTTTCACTATATAATTTTATTTTATATGATTATTAAAGGAAATTTAAGCTCTGTTAAAAAGAAAGATAAAGTAGTTAAAACAGCAGTCTCTAATTAGTCCTATCACCCAACACCATCTCTGTTCACATTCTAGCAAATTTCTCCTTCCTTCCTCCCTCCTCTTCAGATTTTGTGAAGTGCCTACAATCTGCTATTCCCTGAGCTAGATGCAGGTCCTTTGGAGTTTCTTGTACCTGTATCATTGTGTGCCTATATGCTATGTGATGAACTCAATTCTCCCAACCATTTTCTTCTGGTTCAGCTAGTACTGGTTCAGTATCACAGTGCCCTGTGGTGTCATCTGGTTTCACTTGGAACAAAAAAGATTCTACTTTTAGAGATACACAAGAGGACAGATATCACCTGGTAGTACTTAGTGATGAGATAGTCATCCAAACTTTTAATACCATTGTTTTTCTTTAGATTATCACAAAATGAAAATATAAACATATAAATTCATGGACTTTCCAATATACTCTTGTTTATTAATTTGAAAAAAGGGCTTTTAAAAGATATGTGTAATGAGATGCCTATTTTGCCCTTACATTTTTTTTTTAAATTTCACACCCATAAAAGGTCTAGCTTTACATAGTAAAACTTTATGTAGTGGTTAATAAAACCACTTCTTGATGGACCTTCCAAAGGAAACTATTTGTGAAATGTATAAGAAGAAATACTGATTAAAATGCCTATTTGTGTGGATGTAAATTCATTATGTGTATATAAAATCTAATGTATATTTTATTATAGATATAATTCTCTATTTTAGATTCCAGCAGTAATGTTAGCCCAGTAAATTCTTAAGCTTTACCAACAGCTTACTGAGTTACTTGACATTGTAGAAGTCTTTACATTATTAGGAATTGAGAAAGGAAAACAGAACAGCCCCTGACATTCAGAAGCTGGTCTGGCACTCACAGCTAGGCTGTATTATTCTCCTATGAGACATAAATTATCTCACAGAACACAACCTCAGACCAGATTACTCTGAGATCATGAAAAAATGAGAGAGAGCAACGCTACTTCATAATTTTGTCTCAGCACAGACATAAACAAGGTCACTCTGTCACCCACAAAATATCCATGAAACACCCCTGTCATAGCCAAAATGAGTGACTGCTACTTCTTTACTAATTACCGCTTTATCCTTGTGCTGTTCTCTTTCCCATAGATAAGATTGTTGGAGAGACTTAATCATAGACTCTCCCCCAAGTCACTGAATCAAATTCCAAATCCTGTAATTGGTTCTTTCTACTACTGTCTTCCTGAGATGACTTATGATTCCTCATGGTGTATATTCTTCCTCTCTGCACCAAGGACTAAACCCAACTTGTTCAACTACACCTGTGTTTCCAGTGGTTCTTTGGCTGGAGGACGTTGACAGAATATATAAATAAATTAAGTAGTTTGTTCAGCAAACATAAATTAAGCTTGTAGTATGTGCTTCCAAACTGCTTGAGTGTCTTGGTTTAAAATCTTTGAGAATATGATGAAAGTTACAGAACTTCTTACAGGAAAAGTGCACATTCATTCAAAACTTCACACAGTTTCAGAGGTTCACAGACCTTTTTGATTAAGAGTTTGGATCTAGTCATTAGGAGTGATACCCTCCCTGCTTTTAAGGAGATCAGGATCAGCACAAGGGAGTAAGTGACATATTTCTTTATTGGGAACATTCTTTAAATAGAAATGATTTGCAAATGAAAAATAGAGAACCTGGGTTATGGCCAAGGTAAGGCTAATTCTGGAAGTGTATTCTTTTCCTTCTGCATAGTTTAAAGATTAAATAAATGTATTATTAATTTATGGCAATCACAAAATTTCTGACAGAGATAGGGAGAGAAGGAAGGAGGGAAAGAGAGATAAAGTATTGCAAAATGTGCAATTCACACAGTACTCCTTTCAAATGGTACAGGATTGTTCCTTTCTTCTCATTTACAAAGTCTTTCATTCTACCACTTGAACAGAATCTGAACAAGGTGAGGGACTTGTTTTCCAAATTAGGTCATATTCTGAGGTTCTTGGTGGACATGATTTCTTGGGGGGATACTGTTCAACTCACTACTGCTGCAAAGATGGTGTAGGGAATTCCTGTATACTGTTTACCCTCACATCAGCTTTTAATCTGAAGTAGACAGCTCCTCAAACCAGGCAGACTGAGTGAATCTCTGCGTCACAAGTGATTCATGCCCAGGTGTCCAAGGCCACATCTCCTGGTGCCCATTCCTTTCAGGCAACTCACAGAATGATCTCTCTCTGAGGTTCCACTACATCAGAGGTGCGATATGGCGAGAGCAGGTTCAAGCCTTTGCTATGTGGAGAAACTGAAAACACTAATCCCATCCTTACTCTCTGGGATCTACCCTGGGTGTTAGTTTTTTAATTGAATGTTTTATTTTGAGATAATTGTTGATTCATATTGAACGTATAGTTGAAATATATAGTAGAGGAAGATCCTTTGTACCTTTTCCCCATGTTTTCCCCAGTGTAACTTCTTGCAAAACTACAGTATAATATCACAGCCAGGGTACCGACATTGATACAACCCACTGATCTTACTCAGATTTCCCCAGTTTTTCTTGTTCAGTGGGTCCTCCATATCAGCATGTTCTGTGTCCCCGGATTCAACCAACTGTGCATCTGCAACTGGTTGAATCCCTGGATGCCGAACCCACTGATAGGGAGGGCCCACTATAACTAGAATACAAGATAGACAATAGCAAACTTTCACAGAGAAGGGAGATGTAAAACTGAGTGTTCAGAGGCAGAGGTTAGTAGTATATAGTGAGATCAAGGAAGTCTGCAAGGAGGAGGTTAAATCTGAGTTGGGTGTATACTGAGGGGGAACGTTAGAGATGAAGAAGAAAAGATTCTAAGTAGTGAGGTGTTATACGCAAAGCTCTAGAGATGGAAAGCTTAGAGCGTATGTGGAGAAGAGGAAAGTTGTTTTGCTGAAACGATCAGGGAAGAGCAAATGTGGAAAACGTGGTTGGTATTTCTATTAGGGCCAGTCCACAGAGTGCATGTATGATAGACAGGAGAACATGGCATTCATTCTGCCAGCAATGGGGTCCTGTAAGAGTTTTGTGTAGGAGACTGATATAATTGGAGCAGTGTGGTTCTGGAAGTTTTCTGGGGATTGTGCTATAAATGGATTGCAAGAAGGAAAGATGTAGGCTGTGTATTGTTGCAGAAGTTATGAGGCACTCTTCCAGAGGCCCTGGACTCTGAGTGGAGAGGTGGCAGAGGGAATGGAGAGGGAGCAAGAGTGTGACAGAGGTAACGAGGGCAGAACCCACAGGACCTGGCAACTAATTGTTCCGACAAACTGTGATGTTTCCTTCACGTTTTCTGTTTGAGTATTTATTTCACTGCTAATTGCTATTAACTGTCGCCTTAATTTTAGTGATTGCAATTATTTGAATGTTTGATAAAGCTATTGTATTAATGTTCACGATTTTGTAATCAGTTTTGTCATGGCCCTTAAAAATTAAGTAGCAGATGCCTGCTTTCAGAGGATGGTAATGGATCACTACATGCCAGATCCAATTATGAACTTAGAATTGCTCTCACACTGTACATTTACAAGGACAATACTCCCTCAGGATGCTATTTAAAATACATGGAGCCAAATTCTGCCCTTAGCTGAAACCATGAGTCTCTTGAACTGTGAACGGCTGTCACTTGGCAGAATTTAAATCCCATCAGGGACTTCCCTGGTGGCGCAGTGGTTGCGAATCCGCCTGCCAATGCAGGGAACACGGGTTAGAGCCCTCATCTGGGAAGATCGCACATGCCGCGGAGCAACTAAGCCCGTGTGCCACAACTACTGAGCCTGCGTTCTAGAGCCCACGAAGCCACCACAATAAGAAGCCTGCGCACCACAACGAAGTGTAGCCCCTGATCACCACAACTAGAGAAAGCCGGCGCCCATCAGTGAAGACCCAATGCAGCCAAAGGTAAAGAAATAAGTAAATAAGTATTGAAAAAGTAAATCCCATCAAATACAGCAGAAGCATTTCCACGCACACTGTATTTTTTTCCATGAGAAATACATTTATGTGTTATACTAACTGCTCAAGAGCATAGATCTGTATTCATGTGTGTTTGTGTGTATTTGGATGGACTTATACACTAATGTCTGTTGTCAGCAATGGATGTATAGTAACTTCTGACAGTATGTCATTGCTGGACATTAAGAGATGTAGTCTACGTAAACATGTCTTAATAAACCATGTTATAAAGAGGGTCTATTCCTTTGAAACTCTTCTTGGCTTTTCAGATAAAAGTCAGGTGAGTTGTCAACATTTTGAAAAAAGAATAATGAATCATAAACACATTAAAGCAACTGTGATTTTATTTAGTGTATCCTAAATTTGATGCATATGTTAATTCTGATGACCCAGTCAGTTAATTATACAAGCTAATATTAAAATTCCAGTGCCTGGATCAATACATAGCTGTTCTATTTGAATAAATGAAAATTATTATATTTTCATTTAAGATTTGCATTTTAGATCTTTTTTGGTTGCCAGTGCAGACTCTGGAGCCAGAGCATAGGTTTAATGCAGACCATAACACTCTCTCTAGCTGTGTGATTTAGGTAGTATACTCTATCTCTTTGTGCTTTAATTTCCTCATCTGTAAAATAGGAATGATAATTGTACCCACCTATCAGGATTATCATGAGGAATTAAATGAATTAATTTGTGTAAGGCCTAACACACAGTGAACACTTACTAGATATTAGCTATTATTATTGATATCAAATATACATTATGTATTGCTATCTAAGTTAAATTTAATCTGTGTAATTACTAAATTATGATTCAGAAATTCATGTACTTGTATAATTGCAGTACTAGGTAGAGGTGACAGTTCCTTTCCAAACCCTCCCATAGTATTTTCTGTCTTGAGGAACATAGGACATCATATTTCTTTATACTGTGTGAGTATCCCACTAATTATAAATAATAAGTAAATAATTATGCAGCTCATTAACTTCCTCTGAATATCTTTTGTAATGTAATAGATAAATAATATCTAATGCTGGATTGGTAAATAATGATACTTACAGTCAATTTTAGTTTGTAATATTTACTTTGCTGCTAACTACTATTAGCAATTGCATCAACTATATCACAGTGATTTGAAAGATTTAATAAAATCCATTGTTTTAATAATCACAATTCAATGATTAGTCCTAAATTTTCTAATATTTGTCTCAAACTCTGAGAATAAAATGTAGAATAGAGAGTAAAATTTCCCTTTTCCCTTCAATCATATCTTCCTTATATTTTAGAAAAGAAAAAGAAAACCGAAAACAGAAACAAGAAGCCAAAGCAAACACACTGCTCATCCAGTGAAACTATTTCCATTTCCAGACATTTCTAGCATTTTTTTCTTTGGGTAGATATTTCTGAAATGAGTGATTTGTGTATCTTGAACACTTTTAACACACTTGAACTCATTTACACCATGTTTTCCTCCTCATTTTGTACTGGGTCAGCACTCAACAAAAATGACCATGTTCTTTTGCTTCGCAAATCCTTGGCTGTATCCTCATTCTCTTCCTAACTCTTCTTAATAATGGGTGTTCCTTATGTTAGCACTTGGGTCTCATCTCTTCCTTTTTTTTTTTTTCTTTTGTCTTACTAAGTCATTCTTTTGGAGATTTTAGCTGTATTTTTTACTTTAATTATGTGTTTGCAAGCCACATTCTTTGCCATTAGCTCTGAATTTTCCATTACCTCTGAAACATCTTAGGGCTGCCATAACAAAATACCACAAATTGAGTGGCTTAAAACAACAGAAATGCAGTCTCTCACAGATCTGGAGGCCACAAGTCTGAAATCAAGATGTCAGCAGGGCTTCAGTCCCTCTGAAGGCTCTAGAGGAGAATCCTTCCTTGCCTCTTCCAGCTTTTGGTGGCTCTCAGTGTTCCTTGGCTTCATGGGTTTGTGGCCACATCTTTCCAATCTCTGCCTCTGTCTTCACATTGCCTTCTCCTCTGTGTGTCTGTTTTCTCCTCTTCTGTCTTGTCTCCCCTGTGTGTCTCTCTCTTAAAAAGACACTTATGATTGGATTTAGGGCCCGCCTGGATAATCCAGTATGTCTCTTTATCTTGAGATCCTTAACTTAAATGACATCTGTAAAGCCCCTTTCTCCAAAGAGGATAATTCACAGGTTCTGGGAATTAGGACGTGGAAATTTCTTTCTGGGGGTTGTCATTCAACCCACTACGCCAGGCATAAGGAAAACACTACCTAGTCCAATGACAAATGATAACTGAAAGCAGACCTAGGTGTTGGATATCAGAAGGAATGAGGGAATAGAAAACTAGAGCACACATGCCCTGGCCAGCCCTTCCTCAGCTCTAGCTACTGTTGACATGGGGCCATGCAGACCTGCTATTGCCAGTTCTTCTGTTAACCCCAGAGAAGCTGAAAATCCAGATTTTTGTGCGCTGGTAACTAATTAAAACTTTAAAAATCCACATAGTAGGTAACACTGTGGGGAATACAAACCTGCCGGTGGGTCAGATGCAGCAAAGTTGCCAGCTTGTGACCTCTTGTTACAGTCTGATGCTCAGAAAGCAGCTTTGATGAGAAGGGCCGAGAACCCTTACGCCAGAGGTGAGAGAGGTGTTTAATCTAATGTCAACTGAGATAGGAAGAAAGATGCTAATATTACCTTTGATTTGCCACTCTTTGCTCTTTAATGAGAAGCTCAGTTTCTAAACCTGAAAGCTCAGTTTCTTGTTGATGTCCTCTGATGAAAATTTTAAGTTGAGAATTGTACAATACTTGCTTAATAGTAGTGTCTAAAAACTTTTGGAAGGCAGGCAGAAACCTATTCTTTAAGTACCATTTCAACAGGATTTTTTAGGCTTAATTCTTTTTCTTCATGTTTTTAGCAGCAGAGTAAATATTTTTTATTGAAGTATAGTTGATGTAGAATGTTGTGTTAATTTCTGCTCTACACCAAAATGACTGTTACATATATATATATATATATATATATATATATATATATATATACACATATACATATATTCTTTTTTATATTCTTCTCCATTATGGTTTATAGTTCCCTGTGCTATACAGTAGGACCTTGTTGTCTATCCATTCTATATATAATAGTCTGCATCTGCTAACCCCAAACTCCCAATCCATCCTTTCCACACTCCCCCTCCCTGTTGGCAACTACAAATCTGTTCTCTATGTCTGTGAGTCTTTTTTTAAAAATATTTATTTATTTATATTTGTTTGGTTGTGCCGGGTCTTAGTTGTGGCAGGTGGGCTCCTTTAGTTGTGGCTTGAGGGCTACTTAGTTGTGGCTTGAGGGCTCCTTAGTTGTGGCACACGGGCTCCTTAGTTGTGGCATGTGAACTCTAGTTGTGGCATGCATGTGGGATCTACTTCCTTGACCAAGGATCGAACCCAGGCCCCCTACATTGGGAGCGTGAAGTCCCAACCCCTGCACCACCAGGGAAGTCCCTGTGAGTCTGTTTGACAGAGTAAATATTAATGTGACTTAATGTCCCAGCCATACTGTTATGTCTGCAGCGTCCTGGATATGCTATGCCCTCTTTCATCTTCAACCCTTCTCACCACTGGCCCTGTGCAGTCACCTTCAATTTCTACTGGCTCAATTAACTGGTGTGACTTTCTGCATTAGTCTTTCCTACAGCCCTATGGCTGTGTGTTGGATTCCCCTCTTTCTAAACCCTGGAATGGTGGTTCTCAGTGGGGACAGTATTGCCTCCTGGGGGACAGATTGAAATTAATGAAGATTTTGTGTTGTTGTTTCACAATGACATGTTACTGGAATTTTTTGTGAGGGAGATTGGTATGTTGGCATAAGGGACAATCTCACACAATGAAGAATTGTCCTGCATTTGTAGGGCTTTTGAATGTCCTGCCGAACATTTGCATAGTTAAAAATGTTTATCATACCTTGTCTAGAATAAAACTCATTTTACATATAAACTCAATGTAGTTTTTGCATCACTGAGATAAAACTGTGTATTTTCTAAGAATGCAATTGCTAAGTAAATCTAGTGAAGATAATGCTGTTTTTTGTTTGGAACTTTCCTCAGGGAAAAGGAAACCATTTCAGAAAATCATATTACTGACTGCAATGATGTTTGTGGTTTTTGAGGCCAATACAGCATACCGGATCAGTCTGCACATGTAGCTGTCTCCTTCGCGGTGATTCTAAGTGTATTAGTTCAGAATACCATAACAAAATACCATAGACTGGGTTTATTTATTTCCCACAGCTCTGGAGGCTGAAAAGTCCAAGATTTGGTTTCTGGTGAGGACTTCCTGGCTGGCAGATAGCTGCCTTCTTTTTTGGTTTTTGTTTTTGTTTTTTGCATTCATCTGTTTTTAAATTTTTTTTAATTTTTAAATTTTTTTATATAGCAGGTTCTTATTAGTCATCCATTTTATACACATCAGTGTATACATGTCCATCCCAATCTCCCAATTTATGACACCACCACCTCACCCTCCCGCCGCTTTCCCCCCTTGGTGTCCATACGTTTGTCCTCTGCATCTGTGTCTCTATTTCTGCCCTGCAAATGGTTCAAATGTACCGTTTTTCTAGGTTTCACATATATGCGTTAATATACGATATTTGTTTTTGTCTTTCTGACTTACATCACTCTGTATGACAGTCTCTAGATGCATCCATGTCTCTACAAGTGACCCAGTTTCCTTCCTTTTTATGGCTGAGTAATATTCCATTGTATATATGTCCCACATCTTCTTTATCCATTTGTCTGCCGATGGGCATTTAGGTTGATTCCATGACCTGGCTATTGTAAATAGCGCAGCAATGAACACTGGGGTGCATGTGTCTTTTTGAACTATGTTTTTCTTGGGTATATGCCCAGTAGTGGGGTTGCTGAGTCATATGATAATTCTAATTTTAGTTTGTTAAGGAAGCTCCATAGTGTTCTCCATACTGGCTGTATCAATTTACATTCCCACCAACAGTGCAAGAGGGTTCCCTTTTCTCCACACCCTCTTTTATTGTTTGTAGATGATGCCCATTCTAACCGGTGTGAGGTGATACCTCATTGTAGTTTTGATTTGCATTTCTCTAATAATTAGTGATGTTGAGCAGCTTTTCATGTGCTTCTTGGCCATCTGTATGTCTTTTTTGGAGAAATGTCTATTTAGGTCTTCTGCTCATTTTCTGATTAGATTGTTTGTTGTTTTAATATTGAGCTGCATGACTGTTTATATATTTTGGAGATTAATCCTTTGCCTGTTGATTCATTAGCAAATATTTGCTCCCATTCTGAGGGTTGTCTTTTCGTCTTGTTTATGGTTTCCTTTGCTGTGCACAAGCTTTTAAGTTTCATTAGGTCCCATTTGTTTATTTTTGTTTTTATTTCCATTTCTATAGGAGGTGGATCAAAAAAGATCTTGCTGTGATTTATGCCAAAGAGTGTTCTTCCTATGTTTTCCTCTAAGAGTTTTCTAGTGTCCGGTCTTGCATTTAGGTCTCTAATCCATTTTGAGTTTATTTTTGTGTATGGTGTTAGGGAGTGTTCTAATTTCATTCTTTTACATGTAGCTGTCCAGTTCTCCCAGCACCACTTATTGAAGCGACTGTCTTTTCCCCATTGTATATTCTTGCCTCCTTTGTCATAGATTAGTTGACCATAGGTGCGTGGGTTTATCTCTGGGCTTTCTATCTTGTTCCATTGATCTATGTTTCTGTTTTTGTGCCAGTACCATATTGTCTTGATTACTGTAGCTTTGTAGTATAGTCTGATGTCAGGGAGTCTGATTCCTCCAGTTCCGTTTCTTTCCCTCAAGACTGCTTTGGCTATTCGGGGTCTTTTGTGTCTCCATACAAATATTAAGATTTTTTGTTCTAGTTCCATAAAAAATGCCATTGGTAATTTGATAGGGATTGCATTGAATCTGTAGATTGCTTTGGGTAGTATAGTCATTTTCACAATATTGATTCTTCCAACCGAAGAACATGGTATGTCTCTCCATCTGTTGGTATTTCGTTCATCAGTGTCTTATAGTTTTCTGCATACAGGTCTTTTGTCTCCCTAGGTAGGTTTTTTCCTAGGTATTTTGTTCTTTTTCTTGCAGTGGTAAATGGGAATGTTTCCTTAATTTCTCTTTCAGATTATTTATCATTAGTGTATAGGAATGCAAGAGATTTCTGTGCATTAATTTTGTATCCTGCAACTTTACCACATTCATTGATTAGCTCTAGTAGTTTTCTGGTGGCATCTTTAGGAGTCTTTATGCATAGTGTCATGTCATTTACAAACAGTGACAGTTTTACTTCTTCTTTTCCAATCTGTATTCCTTTTATTTCTTTTTCTTCTCTGATTGCCGTGGCTAGGACTTCCAAAACTATATTGGATAATAGTGGTGAGAGTGGACATCCTTGTCTTGTTCCTGATCTTAGAGGAGATGTTTTCAGTTTTTTACCATTGAGAATGATGTTTGCTGTGGGTTTATCATATATGGCCTTCATTATGTTGAGGTAGGTTCTCTCTATGCCCACTTTCTGGAGAGTTTTTATCATAAATGGGTGTTGAATTTTGTCAAAAGCTTTTTCTGCATCTATTGAGATGACCATATGGTTTTTATTCTTCAGTTTGTTAATATGGTGTATCACATTCATTGATTTGCATATATTGAAGAATTCTTGCATCCCTGGGACAAATCCCACTGATCATGGTGTGTGATTGATCGTTTTAATGTGTTGATGGATTCTGTTTGCTAGTATTTTGTTGAGGATTTTTGCATCTAAATTCATCAGTGATATTGGCCTGTAATTTTCTTTTTTTGTATTATCTTTGTCTGGTTGTGGTATCAGGGTGATGGTGGCCTCATAGAATGAGTTTGGGAGTGTTCCTTCCTCCGCAATTTTTTGGAAGAGTTTGAGAAGGATGGGTGTTAACTCTTCTCTAAATGTTTGATAGAATTCACCTGTGAAGTCTTCCGGTCCTGGACTTTTGTCTGTTGGAAGATTTTTAATCACAGTTTCAATTTCATTACTTGTGATTGGTCTGTTCACATTTTCTGTTTCTTACTGGTTCAGTCTTGGAAGGTTATACCTTTCCAAGAGTTTGTCCATTTCTTCCAGGTTGTCCATTTTATTGGCATAGAGTTGCTTGTAGTAGTCTCTTAGGATGCTTTGTATTTCTGCGGTGTCTGTTGTAACTTCTCCTTTTTCATTTCTAATTTTTTTGACTTGAGCCCTCTCCCTCTTTTTCTTGATGAGTCTGGCTAATGGTTTATCAATTTTGTTTATCTTCTCAAAGAACCAGCTTTTAGTTTTATTGATCTTTGCTATTGTTTTCTTTGTTTCGATTTCATTTTTTTCTCTTCTGATCTTATGATTTCTTTCCTTCTGCTAACTTTGGGCTTTGTTTGTTCTTCTTTCTCTAGTTGCTTTAGGTGTAGGGTTAGATACACCTTACACCTAAAGGAACCTTACCTTGTTTATTTGAGATTTTTCTTGTTTCTTGAGGAAGGCTTGTATAGCTATAACGTTCCCTCTAAAACTGCTTTTGCTGCATCCCATAGGTTTTGGATCGTCGTGTTTTCATTGTCATTTGTCTCTAGGTATTTTTTGATTTCCTCTTTGATTTCTTCAGTGATCTCTTGGTTATTAATAATGTATTGTTTCGCCTCCATGTTTTTGTGTGTTTTACATTTTTTTCCCTGTAATTCATTTCTAATCTCATAGCATTGTGGTCGGAAAAGATGATTGATATGATTTCAGTATTCTTAAATTTACTGAGGCTTGATTTGTGACCCGAGATGTGATCTATCCTGGAGAATGTTCCATGTGCACTGGAGAAGAAAATGTAATCTGGTGTTTTTGGATGGAGTGTGCTATAAATATCAGTTAAATCTGTCTTGTCTATTGTGTCATTTAAATCTTGTGTTTCCTTATTAATTTTCTGTTTGGATGATCTGTCCATTGGTGTAAGTGAGGTGTTATAGTTCCCCACTATTATTGTGTTACTGTCGATTTCCTCTTTTAGAGCTGTTAGCAGTTGCCTTATGTATTGAGGTGCTCCTATGTTGGGTGCATATATATTTATAATTGTAATATCTTCTTGGATTGATTCATTGATCATTATGTAGTATCCTTCCTTGTCTCTTGTAACAATCTTTATCTTAAAGTCTATTTTATCTGATATGAGTATTGCTACTCCAACTTTCTTTTGATTTCCATTTGCATGGAATATCTTTTTCCATCCCCTCACTTTCAGTCTGTATGTGTCCCTAGGTTTGTAGTGGGTCTCTTGTAGACAGCATATAGATGGGTCTTATTTTTGTATCCATTCAGCAAGCCTGTGTCTTTTGGTTGGAGTATTTAATCCATTCACGTTTAAGGTAATTATGGGTATGTATGTTCCTTTTACCATTTTCTTAATTGTTTTGGGTTTGTTTTTGTAGGTCCTTTTCTTCTCTTGTGTTTCCCACTTAGAGAAGTTCCTTTAGTATTTGTTGTAGAGCTGGTTTGGTGGTGCTGAATTCTCTTAGCTTTTGCTTGTCTGTAAAGCTTTTGATTTCTCCGTCGAATCTGAATGAGATCCTTGCCGGGTAGAGTAATCTTGATTTTACGTCCTTCACTTTTGTCACTTTAAATATGTCATGCCACTCCCTTCTGGCTTGTAGAGTTTCCGCTTAGAAATCAGCTGTTAACCTCATGGGAATTTCCTTGTATGTTATTTGTCATTTTCCCTTGCTTCTTTTAATAATTTTTCTTTGTCTTTAAGTTTTGAGAATTGGATTACTATGTGTCTCGGTGTGTTTCTCCTTGGGTTTATCCTGCCTGGGACTCTGTGCACTTCCTGGACTTGGGTGGCTATTTCCTTTCCCATGTTAGGGAAGTTTTCAACTATAATCTCTTCAAATATTTTCTCAGGTCCTTTCTCTCTCTCTTCCCCTTCTGGGTCCCCTTCTGGGACCCCTATAATGTGAATGTTGTTGAGTTTAATGTTGTCCCAGAGGTCTCTTAGGCAGTCTTCATTTCTTTTCATTCTTTTTTCTTTATTCTGTTCCCTAGCTGTGAATTCCACCATTCTGTCTTCCAGGTCACTTATCCGTTCTTCTGCCTAAGCTATTCTGCTGTTGATTCCTTCTTGTGTATTTTTCATTTCAGTTATTGTATTGTTCATCTCTGTTTTTTTTTTTTTTCTTTAATTCTTCTAGATCTTTGTTAAACATTTCTTGCATCTTCTCGATCTTTGCCTCCATTCTTTTTCTGAGGTCCTGGATCATCTTCACTATCATTATTCTGAATTCTTTTTCTGGAAGGTTGCCTATGTTCGCTTCATTTAGTTGTTTTTCTAGGGTTTTATCTTGTTCCTTCATCTGGTACATAGCCCTCTGCCTTTTCAACTTGTCTATCTTTCTGTGAATGTGGTTTTTGTTCTACAGGCTGCAGGATTGTAGTTCTTCTTGCTTATGCTGTCTTTCCTGTGGTGGCTGAGGCTATCTGAGAGGCTTGTGCAAGTTTCCTGATGGGAGGAACTGGTGGTGGGTAGAGCTGGCTGTTACTGTGGTGGGCAGAGCTCAGTAAAACTTTAATCCGCTTGTCTGCTAATGGCTGGGGCTGGGTTCCCTCCCTGTTGGTTGTTTGGCCTGAGGCAACCCAACACTGCAGCCTACCTGGGCTCTTTGGTGGGGCTAATGGCAAACTCTGGGAGGGTTCACACCAAGGAGTACTTCCCAGAACTTCTGCTGCCAGTGTCCTTGTCCTCATGGTGAGCCACAGCCACCCCCTGCCTCTGCAGGAGACCCTCCAACACTAGCAGGTAGGTCTGGTTCAGTCTCCTATGGGGTCACTGCTCCTTCCCCTGGCTCCTGATACGCACACTACTTTGTGTGTGTCCCCCAAGAGTGGAGTCTCTGTTTCCCCCCAGTCTTGTCGAACTCGTGCCATCAAATGCCGCTAGCCTTCAAAGTCTGATTCTCTAGGAATTCCTCCTACCGTTGCTGGACCCCCAGGTTGGGAAGCCTGACATGGGGCTCAGAACCTTCACTCCAGTGGGTGGACTTCTGTGGTATAAGTGTTCTCCAGTTTGTGAGTCACCTACCCAGCAGTTATGGGATTTGATTTTATTGTGATTGCGCCCCTCCTACCATCTTCATTGTGACTTCTCCTTTGTCTTTGGATGTGGGGTATCTTTTCTGGTGAGTTCCAGTGTCTTCCCGTTGCTGACTGTTCAGCAGTTACTTGTGATTCTGGTGCTCTCGCAAGAGGGAGTGAGAGCACATCCTTCTATTCCACCATCTTGAACCAATCTCTACCGACCTCATTTAATCTTAATTGCTTCCTTACTGCAATACTGTGCAGTCACTTTGCTGTTAGAGTTTCAACATATGAATTTTGGGGTGAATGCAATTCAGTCCATAGCATTAAGCATGGGTAGAAATATGCAGGCACCCACCTTATTCATAATATCTTCTAGTGTGGTCTTGCCTAAACATCTGCATATTTAAATACATCTAATTTTATTATAAAGTATTTCCCTCTTATTTCTTCTTTATATTAATTGTATTTCAGGCATATATTAACGTTTTTAAAGATATGTGTGCAGATTGGTTATACTATCTGCAAATTTTATTTCAGTATAGTAAAGGGAGCATTACAAAATATTATAGAAAGGGATGTTGGGCTTAATAGGGTTGATGATCACTTTCCTAGCCCAGTATAATCACACTGCATTGTAATTAGCTTGTTGTTTGTCTATTTCCTCCAGTAGTTTGTTGCACATGCATTGGGATCAGAGGCAATATCTTGTTCACTGATGTATCTTCCAATCCTTTTATAGCATTTAGGGGGTTCTCAACAAATTTTTTGTCACTGAAAGAATGAGTGAATGAATGGATAGATGCATATAAACACCATTCTGATCTAGAATCCATATCTTCAAGGATGCTTGATGGCCAGGGCGCCACTGAGGATTAACGGTGCTTGCTTTTGCTAAAGTAATCTTCAACGACTGGCACAAAATGGTGACTGAACCAATCTTCACAAATAGTTTTTTTGTCTTCCATATTAAGGCTGAACTTTCATATAATATCAGAAAAAGTTTTTATTCTAAATCATCTGTAACATTGGTGCCAGACGAAAGAGTGAAACTTGTGAATGACTCTGTCTGGCATGGCTTTTTCTTCTTTCATAACGTCTTTCCTTGAGAGCATTTTTTATCTTTCAGAAAGACTACTTTTGTCAACAGAAATAACTTTCCAAGTATAATTCACCCTCTTCAGTGGGTTTAGCTTGTGATTTCACCAATGTGGCCTTGTCTTCAGTCCTACCTGAATGTGATGCAAATTGGTTGTGGCTTTACAAATTAGATCCTTTTTGCCTGAAAATCCTATATGAGAACTTTTCCTGTTTTCTTTAGACATTCATTGAGACTCCTAGCATTCTTCACAGGCAGTGCAAAACTATATTGTTGATTTTGACCTTCTATTTAAATAATTAATATTTTTTTCAACCTAAACAGTAAATCAATAGGGGTCTTGCTAGAAGGCCATGATAATTGACTGCCCATGCAGTGAATCCTCCACATTGCTCTTCAGTTCTTATCTTGCTTTATGGTAGTGACTTCAGGAGAGAAAAAATACTACTTATTTCAGCTGATATTGTCCCTTTCACAGAATTCTTACTTTCCTTTGTGGCCAAACATTTGCTCATTAGAATAGTGAGGGTCCTGGGGAAGGCATAGCAGTTGGATGGGGCTGCTCCCTGAGGACACAGTGGTGAGGGTGAGGACTGGATTAACTTCACTTCTTCCAGGGCTGATTATGGCAGGGAGGTCAGTTATGTGGAACTTGGGCTTGAGAGGCTGGAACTAAGCAGCAACCATTGACCATTGTCTCCTCTGTAGACTCTGTGGGTTTGTTTTTCCTCAAATGAGTTTACCAAAAATAACAAACCTCATGAAAGATTCTGAACCAGAACCACCCATCTGAGCCACTCCCAGATTCCTGACCCACAGAAACTGTGAGATAATTACTATGGTCTGAATGGTTGTATCCCCCCCAAATTCATATGTTAAAATCCAAATGTCCTAGGTGATGGTATTAGGAAATTAGGTTATGAGGGCAAAGGCTTCATGAATGGCATTAGTGCTCTTATAAAAGAGGCTCCAAAGAGATCCCTAGCCCTTTCCATTCTCTGAGGACACAAAGAGAAGTCTGTGACCCAGAAGATTGGGCCCTCACCCATCCATGCTGGCACCCTGGTCTAAGACTTCCAGTCTCCAGAATTGTGAGAAATAAATTTCTGCTGTTTATGAGCTACTCAGCCTGTGATATTTTGTTATAGCAGCCTGAACCAACTAAGACAATAATAAATGTCTATTATTTCAGGATGCTAAATTTTGGGATAATTTGTCACATAGCAATAGATAACTAATACATATCAGTGTACAATTCTGTATATTAAATTTTCCCTGTTTAAATTAGTGATGTGTTTTCTGTTTTATGACTGATATAAGCATGAAAATAAATAAAAAGGAAGTCTAAAAAAGAGTAATAATGTTTACTGGGGGTAAAAAAATCCCAAATTACCTGAAGTTGGAGTATTGATATTATTAATGAGCCCAGATATTATAATGCCAAACTAAAGTGATTATTTCTACATGTCAATCTAGGCTTAAGGGTAATTTTATGTGCTCCATATCTATGAAATTTGATAGATATTTCTATATGTCAGTAAAAAAACTAAATGACTTAAACAAATTTTTTTTTAGAATCTCAAAAAGAGAAGCATATTAATAAACATATATACAGCCATTATGGAAAACAGAATAGATGCTCCTCAAAAAAATTAAAAATAGATCTTTCATATGATCCAGCTCTCCCACTTCTGGGTATATATGCAAAGAAAATAAAATCACTATCTCAAAGAGATATCTTCACTCCCATGTTCATTGCAGCATTATTCACAATAGCCAAGCTATAGAAACAACTTAAGTGTTCATTGATGGACAAATGCATACAGAAAATGTGATATATATGTACTACAATGAAATATTATTCTGCCTAAAAAAAGAAGGAAATTCTGCCATTTGCAACAACGTGGATGAAACCGGAGGACATTATGCTAAGTGAAGCAAACCAGACACAGAAAGACAAATACTGTATAATTTCACTTCTATGTGGAATGTAAAAAAAAGTCGAACTTATAATAAGAGAGAATAGAATGGTGGTTGCCAGGGCCTGGGGGGGTGGGGGAAAAAGGGAGATATTGGTGAAAGGGTACAAACTTTAAATTATGAATAAGATGAATAAGCTCTGGAGACCTAATGTTATAGTATGGTGACTGTACTTAATATATTACATACCTGAAATTTGCTAAGAGAGTAGATATCAATTGTTCTCATCACAAAAGGAAGGGTAATTATGTGAGGTGATGGATATGTTAATTAGCTTGATTGTGGTAATCACTTCACAATATCTATGTATATCAAAACATCTCATTCTGCAACCTAAAGATACATATTTTTATTTGTCAATCATACTTCAGTAAAGCTGGAGAAAAACATAACATACAAAGGTGTATATTTTAAAAAGGCATAGGGCTTCCATGGTGGCACAGTGGTTGAGAGTCCGCCTGCCGATGCAGCGGACACGGGTTCGTGCCCCGGTCCGGGAGGATCCCACATGCCGCAGAGCGGCTGGCATGGTGAGCCATGGCCGCTGAGCCTGCGCGTCCGGAGCCTGTGCTCCACAACAGCGAGAGGCCCGCGTACCGCAAAAAAAAAAAAAAAAAAAAGTAAAAAGGCATATATATTATATATATGTACACACACACATATATTTATGTATATATAAAATGAAGGATGTAGCAAACCCAACTATCAGTTTAAATAAAAGGACATTTATTGTTCTTAACTTGAAGAAAACAAATTACCTGAGTGATATTACATGTATCAGCTCGTAGGCTTTAACAGACCTTCAGCGTTTTACCCTATGCAGCCATCTTATTTGATATCAGCTGTAAAGTTATTGATAGCTCAACAGTTATTGACAGTTATTGAAAGCCATACATATATATGGCTCAGAGGCTGCGATTCTGAACTTTACAATTTAAATATTTTATTTTGGAAGGGATGGAAAGTCAGTTTTATAGTTTCTACAGAACTGGAAGTCCTTCACTCAAAATGACTCCCACCATTTATTCATTAGTCAGTTCAAGCCTGTGAAATAATTCCTCTTGCAATCACAAGCAAGGAGGGAGGTGGCCATGAAGTCACTATTGCTTGCCCTGCAGGTAGTTAAGCCAGCGATTGGCTGCTGTCATTTATATAATTGATTACCGTTACAAGATGGCATAGAAAACAAAGATTTAAGATTGCCAAAGAAAGCACTGGAGGATTTTATGGGAGGATGTAGTGATAGCAAAGAGTTTAAGTACTTTGCCGAAGGTAAATCTAGTCAGTGGTGGGGCTGGGATTTAAACTCGGGCACCCTGGCTCTAGTGCTTGTTCATAATAGCTATAGGGATTTGAGGAAAGGACTATCAGAGGAGAAAAGGTAGAGAACGATTTATCCATAAGGCCCCATTTAAAACGTGCTTCCTTTGTGAAACCTTGATGAATCATTTTAACTGGATGTAATCCCCCCTGCTTGGGACAACTCTAACTCAGAGTGTCAGTTCCAGTACTCTGATGACATTTAACATAAATGGCCACATAATACAGCTATTTGTGTGTACATCTCATAAATCCATTGAGATTTACTCAGCTGAGGTATTCTAAAAATTTCATGCATAAATTGAGTTATTTGTAGTGAGGTGGATGGACCTAGAGTCTGTCATACAGAGTGAAGTAAGTCAGAAAGAGAAAGACAAATACCATATGCTAACACATATATATGGAATCTAAAAAAAAAAAAAATTGGTCATGAAGAACCTAGGGGCAAGATGGGAATAAAGACGCAGACCTACTAGAGAGTGGACTTGAGGACACGGGGAAGGGGAAGGGTAAGCTGGGACAAAGTGAGAGAGTGGCATGGACATATATGTATACACTACCAAATGTGAAATAGATAGCTAGTGGGAAGCAGTCTCATAGCACAGGGAGATCAGCTCAGTGCTTTGTGACCACCTAGAGGGGTGGGGTAGGGAGGGTGAGAGGGAGGGAGATGCAAGAGGGAAGAGATATGGGGATATATGTATATGCGTAACTGATTCACTTAGTTATAAAACAGAAACTAACACACCATTGTAAAGCAATTATACTCCGATAAAAACGTTAAAAAATAAAATAAAATATAAAAAAAATTCTGCATAATTTGAAATTCTACAAGTCCAATTTTAAACGGATTGTAGAGATTGCTATTTAAAGCAACTTTGATAATATCTATCAAAATTACAAATGGGTAAAACCTTTGGTCCAACAGTTCCATTTCTGGAATTTTACAGATATACTTGCAAAATGATAGTTATACAAGGTTATTCTTTGCAACATTGTTTGTAATAGCAAAAAACTGATGATATGTCTCTGAGAGTCATAAACACTATTTCTTAAATATTTCCATTTTTCCCCCTGGTTAGGATTGCTTTTCCTGATTCTCTTGTGGTTGGGCAGGGCCATGTGACAAGTGAGTTGTAATCAGAAATGATACGTATCACTTTGAGATCAAGGCATTTAATAGCCAGTTGTGGGACCCTCCAGAACTTTATTCTCTTCACCACAGTGATGGGCAGTGTTTGAAATGGAGACTCCTCCATTAGCCTGGGTCGGATATGAGAAGATAGGGAGCAGGGTGCCTGGCTAAACTGCAGTTGACATCTGGCATGAGTGAAAACTACCTAAAACCCTTTGTGAAATCAGAGTAGCAGTTTCTGAATAGGGAGTTTGCAGGGATAATGGCAGAAAATTAAAAAGAAAACTTTAGTTGGAATGGGCTTTCCAGGTACCACTTAAACAATTCACAGTTAGGCTACTAAACACAGCCTCAGATAAAATGTGAGGCCTGAAAGCTTTTGCCATCTATCAAATCCGTTTTTTAAAAAAATGTTTGTTTATTTTTTTGGCCGCGCCAGTGGAAACATGGAGTCTTAACCACTGGACCGCCAAGGAATTCCCTATCAAATCCCAATTTGAGCTACATCTAGAAGTATTAAAAGCGTAGAACAAGTTGTATTAGTTTACGTTCTTTGTAATTTGAAGTTATCTAAATTGAACGATTATTATAGGGATGTACTTTTCATCTTTAAATATTCATGGTTGTTTTGCATGCAAGTCTTTTATCACTTAACACACTAAGTGATGTGTGTTAGTTATGGAACACCACCTGACATATACAAACTGTGCAGGTAAGCAATTGATCTTAAAAATTTATTGAGGTGTCGGACATACTTGTGTAGAAACACAATAGAATATGAACTTTAATGTGCAGGAATTTTTTATTTTTAAAGAAATGTTGTTCATTAGATGGTTAATTTTAGAGATCTCTTTTAGAAGATGGAAACCATTATGCTATGAAAGGAGTGAACATTTCCCAGTTAGTAGATTACAGTTTTACAAACATTAATCATTACCCAAGAAATGGTCAATTACCAACTCTGTCCCTTCTCCCAACTGATTAACTCTGAGGCTTATTTTTTCTAAATTCTAAATATTTATCATCTTCAAATCAGCTTTATGCTGCTTTCCCTAAACCATTTTTAAATTTCAGTTTGAGCCTTTGAACTCCTCTTTTATACCTGGCATTAATTTTTTTTCACAAACGAAAATGCTGTTGATTGGAAGTATCAATAATTGCAATTGAACCAGGCCCATTTTCCTCTGCAGGCAACTTCTTGCTCTAAATTGTAGTCCATGGTATTGCAGGCCCACTGCCTTCAGCAATCATTAAACTGGTCCTTTTCCTTCCTTTGGAACTCTCATCAGGGAATGAGGATTGCACTGGATTCTTACTTGGGGATGGAAAATTCCAGCTGCATTATGCATGCCACAAAAATCGAAGCATCAACACCTCCCTGTTTTTCTTGATTAAAAGCCATTTTTAAATCGGATCAGTGGGTATAGTGAAGTGACACACAAAAGGTTTCTTAATGATATAAAAACAGAACTTTAAAAACTGTAACAACAATATCAAAAAGTCACACCAGTATGCAGCTTGTTAAAGCAAACATGCATTTAGAAATCGATATTTATTTCTGGGAAAATCAACTCTTCTGATTGTCTGTTGTCTTCCTTTATGCTCTGCCATCTCATTTGTCGTTGAATTACTGAGTGATACCAACTTACCAGAAGATCATTTTTTGGGGGGACAGGATTTTTAAAAAATGGTATCTCAGCAACTGGGGTAAATATTTATGTAAAACAGATGATTAGGGATCTCTCCATTCTTTGTTCTGAAAACAGGAAATATGTAAAATGTAAGGATTCTATTGTCCATTTCTGCATTTTCTGTTTACTAACATTTTATTTGGACTTTCTCTTATTTCTAGACAGTTTTAGTGTTTTTCCAGCTGCCTCTAGGGGGCACCTTAACCTAAATTATCTTTTGGTTAAATGATAGACCGCTATACTAGAAAATTTAGGTCAAATGACATTACACAGTTAAGATGATTGCTGTCTAATGCAAACGTGGTGGAATTCGTTTCTGTTCATGGAATCAACTTGAATGAAGTCATTGTCTGTAATTTCAGGCACTCAAAATCTGTGGGGCTATCAAACTGTAATGCTTGTGTGGAGGCAGAGAAGATGAAGAGGGCACAGATCAACCTCATATAACTTCACTGTGAAGTTCTCTTTGTGTTCTCAGACCGCAGCTGGGCTTCTGGGAAGATGTGGAAGCAAGATTCAGAGGTGCACCACCACACATACCTACTCCTCCTCCTCTTGTTTAGTGTGTAAGGACTCTAGTTTACTTGATCTTAAACAAGAAACCTGGATAGCTCATTCAACTTGACACTCTTAGTAAGCATCTTGTTCTGTTTCCAAATTAGATACAGTTTTCCTTCATGGACTTGGTTTGTTTCTTACCTAATTTATTACTTCAGGTCTTTGTGTCTTGCCATTCTTAACATGCCTGTCAAAGTTATCTTCCCTGTCCTCTGCTTTGAATCAGCAAACTGCAAGGAAACTATTCCTGTTCTTCAGTATTATGTGCATGTATGTCTTGTAGAGATGAAAGGTGGATTGTGATATATTTTGACATAATTTGTTGGCTGAGACCATGAAGTGAGATACATCCCAGTGGGGTAAGATCCCTCATTATTGTTTTTTTTTTTTTCCTACTTTTTGGCTGCACTGCGTGGCAGTGGGGTCTTAGTTCCCCGACCAGGGATCGAACCCACACCCCCTGCAGTGGAAGTGCTGAGTTTTAACTGCTGGACCACCAGGAAGTCCCTCTCATTATTGTTATAAAGGCAAGTAGTCTGTTCTCAGTGGAAGTCAGTACATGGATGGCAAACCTGCAGCAGATAGGAGAGGGATTTTGAGATTTCAAAAAGAGTAGATATTTAGGCATGAACTTTATTTATTTTATTTTATTATTTTTTAAATGACATTTTGCAGTTTATTTATTTTTATTTATTTATTTTTGGCTGTGTTGGGTCTTCGTTGCTGTGTGTGCGCTTTCTCTAGTTGCGACGAGCAGGGGCTCCCTTTCGTTGTGGTGCACAGGCTTCTCATTGTGGTGGCTTCTCTTGTTGTGGAGCATGGGCTCTAGGCGCGTGGGCTTCAGTAGTTGTGGCACGTGGGCTCAGTAGTTGTGGCTTGAGGGCTCTAGCGTGCAGGCTCAGTAGTTGTGGCTCACGGGCTTAGCTGCTCCACGGCCTGTGGGATCCTCCTGGACCAGGGCTCGAGCCTGTGTCCCCTGCATCGGCAGGCAGATTCTTAACAACTGTGCCACGAGCAAAGCCCCTATATTTTGTTTTTTTATTATTTTTAATTTATTTTATTTCCTGATTTTTTGGCTGCACTGCACGGCTTGTGGGATCTTAGTTCCCGACCAGGGATTGAACCCGGGCCCCCGCAGTGACAGGGCTGAGTCCTAACCACTGGACCACCAGGGAATTCCCGAACTTTTTATTCTTTTAGCAGGGAGTGAGAAGGATCACCAAGTTGGTACCCACTATAGGACCCAGAATGCGCTGGGTTCTGCAGGCTCTGGAAAGGGACTTATCTCTTATAGGTTAGGTTTTCTAGTTTATTTCTTGTTATACCCAAGTCATTATTGAAACCTTATCCCAGATTTTTCACAGATGAGCTACGGAGTCCAGCTTAGGTCAGCATTTGCTGGAGGAAGTAACATCCGCATGAGACCAGGATTCACCCCTGAAGGGGATGGTAAATTTGGTGGGGAAAGGGAGGCTATTTGCCTTTCCTACTTGCTTCCTATCACATCGTTAGAAGATTCATAGTTATTAGCTCCACCACTCAATGGTGAGCTCAGAAAGAGGCCAGGGCACATATCAGTGAATAGTACCACTGTCAAGTAAGGCATTCAAACATGAAACTTGAAACACAGGTTTCTTTTTTCCTATATTGTCTACATCCAATTGGATTCTTGAATATTCTTCTGTCCATCCTCACTGCCATCTTTTGTAGTTCATATCTTTTCCACGTATTCCCTAGGCTTTGAGGTTAATATTTAACAGACACTTATGTATACCAGAAACTGTGAAGGTTCTTTATTTATCTTTATTGCTTTTAAGCCTCTATCATATGAGTATGGAAACTATAACTTAAACTTCTTAATTAAAGTTAACTTAGTATTTTTCTGGTTAAAATTTTCTTTTTCATTTAAAACAGTCTCTTTTAGATAAATTATCAGCCTTCCAGAGTTATTTCCTTTCCCTCTTCTTCATTGCTAAGTTGGTGCCTGTGTATATGATGGCACTCTCATGACCTCGTAAAGGTAGGTGTGATGGTTAATGTTATATATCGACTTGACTGTTGTAAGGGATGGCCAGATAACTGGTAAAACATTATTTCTGGGTGTGTCTGTGAGGGTGTTTCTGAAAGAGATTAGCATTTGATTCAGGGACAAGTGAAGAGATCAACCCTCACCAATGTGGGTGGGCATCATCCAATCCATTGGGGGCCCAGATGGAATAAGAAGGTGAAGAAAGGGTGGATTCCCTCTCTTCTTTTTGAGCTGGGATGTCAATTATCTCTAGCACTTGGACATCAGAGCTACTGGTTGTCGGGCCTTGGACACCAGGACTTATACTCACAGTCCCATGGTCCTCAGGCTTTTGAACTTGGACTGAATTATGCCATTTGCTTTTTTTTTTTTTAATAAATTTATTTATTTATTTATTTATTGGCTGCATTGGGTCTTTGTTCCTGCGCATGGGCTTTCTCTAGTTGTGGCCAGTGGAGGCTACTCTTCGTTGCTGTGCACAGGCTTCTCATTGCTGGTGGCTTCTCTTGCTGCGGAGCACGGGATCTAGGTGTGCGGGCTGCAGTAGTTGTGGTGCATGGGCTTAGTTGCTCCGCAGCACGTGGGATCTTCCGGAACCGGGACTCGAACCCATGTAACCTGCATTGGCAGGCGGATTCTTAACCACTGCGCCACCAGAGAAGCCCGTTTTTTTTTTTTTTCAATCTTCATTGGAGTATAATTGCTTTACAATGTTGTGTTAGTTTCTGCTGTATAACAAAGTGAATCAGCTATAGGTACACAAACATTCCCATATCCCCTCCCTCTTGCGTCTCCGTCCCACCTTCCCTATCCCACCCCTCTAGGTGGTCACAGAGCACCGAGCTGATCTCCCTGTGCTATACGGCTGCTTCCCAGCTATCTATTATACATTGGGTAGTGTATATATGTCCATGCCACTCCCTTACTTCGTCCTAGCTTACCCTTCCCCCTCCCTGTGTCCATAAGTCCATTCTCTATGTCTGCGTCTTTATTCCTGTCCTTCCTTCAGTTTCTTCAGAACCATACTTTTTTTTACATTCCATATATATGTGTTAGCGTATGGTATTTATTTTGCTCTTTCTGACTCACTTCACTCTGTATGACAGACTCTAGGTCCATCCACCTCACTACAAATAACTCAATTTCGTTTCTTTTTCTGGCTGCGTGCTATTCCATTGTATATATATGCCACATCTTTATCCATCCATCTGTCGATGGACACTTAGGATCTTCCATGTCCTGGCTATTGTAAATAGTACTGCAATGAACATTGTGGTACATGACTCATTTTAAATTATGGTTTTCTCGGGGTATATGTCCAGTAGTGGGATTGCTAGGTCATATGGTAGTTCTATTTTTAGTTTTTTAAGGAACCTCCATACTGTTCTCCATAGTGGCTGTATCAGTTTACATTCTCAGCAACAGTGCAAGACGGTTCCCTTTTCTCCACGCCCTCTCCAGGATTTATTGTTTGTAGATTTTTTGATGATGGCGATTCTGACCGGTGTAAGGTGATAGCTTATTGTAGTTTTGATTTGCATTTCTCTAATGATTAGTGATGTTGAGCAATCTTTCATGTGTTTCTTGGCCATCTGTATATCTTCTTTGGAGAAATGTTTATTTAGATCTTCTGCCTATTTTTGAATTGGGTTGTTTGTTTTTTTGATATTGAGCTGCATGAGCTACTTGTATATTTTGGAGATTAATCCTTTGTCAGTTGCTTCCTTTGCAAATATTTTCTCCCATTCTAAGGGTTGTCTTTTCGTCTTGTTTATGGTTTTCTTTGCTGTGCAAAAGCTTTGAAGTTTCATTAGGTCCCATTTGTTTATTTTTATTTCCATTTCTCTAGGAAGTTGGTCCAAAAGGATCTTGCTGTGATTTATGTCATAGAGTATTCTACCTATGTTTTCCTCTCAGAGTTTTACAGTGTCTGGCCTTACATTTAGGTCCTTAATCCATTTTGAGTTTATTTTTATATACGGTGTTAGGGAGTGTTCTAATTTCATTCTTTTACATGTAGCTGTCCTGTTTTCACTTACTGAGGAAGCTGTCTTTACTCCATAGTATATTCTTGCCTCCTTTATCAAACATAAGGGGACCATATGTGTGTGGGTTTATCTCTGGGCTTTCTATCCTGTTACATTGACCTATAGTTCTGTTTTTGTGCCAGTACCATATTGTCTTCATCACTGTAGTTTTGTAGTATAGTCTGAAGTCAGGGAGTCTGATTCCTCCAGCTTCATTTTTCTTTCTCAAGATTGCTTTGGCTATTTGGGGTCTTTTTTGTTTCCATACAAATTGTGACATTTTTTGTTCTAGTTCTGTGAAAAATGCCATTGGTAGTTTGATAGGGATTGCATTGTATCTGTAGATTGCTTTGGGTAGTATACTCATTTTCACAATGTTGATTCTTCCAATCCAAGAACATGGTCTATCTCTCCATCTGTTTGTATCCTTTTTATTGCTTTCATCAGTGTCTTATAGTTTTCTGCATACAGGTCTTTTGTCTCCCTAGGTAGGTTTATTCCTAAGTATTTCATTCTTTTTGCTGCATTGGTAAATGGGAGTGTTTTCTTAATGTCTCTTTCAGATTTTTCATCATTAGTGTGTAGGAATGCAAGAGATATCTGTGCATTAATTTTGTATCCTGCAACTTTACCAAATTCATTGATTAGCTCTAGTAGTTTTCTGGTGGCATCTTTAGGATTCTCTATGTATAGTATCATGTCATCTGCAAACAGTGACAGTTTTACTTCTTCTTCTCCAATTTGTATTCCTTTTATTTCTTTTTCTTCTCTGATTGCGGTGGCTAGGACTTCCAAAACTATGCTGAATAATAGTGGTGAGAGTGGACATCCTTGTCTTGTTCCTGATCTTAGAGGAAATGCTTTCAGTTTTTCACCATTGAGAATGATGTTTGCTGTGGGTTTGTCGTATATGGCCTTTATCATGTTGAGGTAGATTTTCTCTATGCCCACCTTCTGGAGAGTTTTTATCATAAATGGGTGCTGAATTTTGTTGAAAACTTTTTCTGCATCTATTGAGATGATCACATGGTTTTTCTTCTTCAATTTGTTAATATGGTGTATCACATTGTTTGATTTGCGTATATTGAAGAATCCTTGCATCCCTGGGATAAATCCCACTGATCATGGTGTATGATCATTTTAATGTGTTGTTGGATTCTGTTTGCTAGTATTTTGTTGAGGATTTTTGCATCTATATTCATCAGTGATATTGGCCTGTAATTTTCTTTTTTTGTAGTATGTTTGTGTGGTTTTGGTATCAGGGTGATGGTGGCCTCCTAGAATGAGTTTGGGAGTGTTCCTTCCTCCACAATTTTTTGGAAGAGTTTGAGACAGATGGGTGTTAGCTCTTCTCTAAATGGTTGATAGAATTCACCTGTGAAGCCATCCAGTCCTGGACTTTTGTCCGTTGGAAGATTTTTAATCACAGTTTCAATTTCATTACTTGTGATTGGTCTGTTTATATATTCTATTTCTTCTTGGTTCAGTCTTGGAAGGTCATACCTTTCTAAGAATTTGTCCATTTCTTCCAGGTTGTCCATTTCTTCCAGGTTGTCCATTTTATTGGCATAGAGTTGCTTGTAGTAGTCTCTTAGGATGCTTTGTATTCCTGCGGTGTCTGTTGTAACTTCTCTTTTTTCATTTCTGATTTTATTGATTTGAGTCCTCTCCGTCTTTTTCTTGATGAGTCTGGCTAAAGGTTTATCAATTTTGTTTATCTTCTCAAAGAACCAGCTTTTAGTTTTATTGATGTTTGCTATTCTTTTCTTTGTTTCTATTTCATTTATTTCTGCTCTGATCTTTAAGATTTCTTTCCTTCTGCTAACTTTGAGTTTTGTTTGTTCTCCTTTCTCTAGCTCCTTTAGGTGTACGGTTAGATTGTTTATTTGAAATTTTTCTTATTTCTTGAGGCAGGCTTGTATAGCTATAACCTTCCCTCTTAGAACTGCTTTTGCTGCATCCCATAGGTTTTGGATCGTCATGTTTTCATTGTCATTTGTCTCTAGGTATTGTTTGATTTCCTCTTTGATTTCTTCAGTGATCTCTTGGGTATTTAGTAACGTATTGTTTAGCCTCCATGTTTTTGTGTTTTTTACGTTTTTTTCCCGTAGTTGATTTTAATCTCATAACGTTATGGTCAGAAAAGATGCTTGATATGATTTAAATTTTCTTAAATTTACTGAGGCTTGATTTGTGACCAAGATGTGATCTATCCTGGAGAATGTTCTGTGTGCAGTTGAGAAGAAAGTGTAATCTGCTGTTTTGGAATGGAATGTCCTATAAATATCACTTAAATCTATCTGGTCTATTGTGTCATTTAAAGCTTCTCTTGCTGTATGAATTTTCGGTTTGGATGATCTGTCCATTGGTGTAAGTGAGGTGTTAAAGTCCCCCACTATTATTGTGTTACTGTTGATTTCTTCTTTTGAAGCTGTTAGCAGTTGTCTTATGCATTGATGTGCTCCTATGTTCGGTGTATATATATTTATAATTGTTATATCTTCTGGATTGATCCATTGATCATTATGTAGTTTCCTTCCTTGTCTCTTGTAACATTCTTTATTTTAAAGTCTATTTTATCTTATATGAGTATTGCTATTCCACCTTTCCTTTGATTTCCATTTGCGTGGAATATCTTTTTCCATCCCTTCACTTTCAGTCTGTATGTGTCCCTAGGTTTGAAGTGGGTCTCTTGTAGGCAGCATATGTATGGGTCTTGTTTTTGTATCCACTCAGCAAGCCTGTGTCTTTTGGTTGGAGCATTTTATCCATTCACGTTTAAGGTAATTATCGATATGTATGTTCCTATTACCATTTTCTTAATTGTTTTTGGATTGTTTTTGTAGGTCCTTTTCTTCTCTTGTGTTTCCCACTTCGAGAAGCTCCTTTAGCATTTGCTGTAGAGCTGATTTGCTGGTGCTGAATTCTCTTAGCTTTTGCTTTTCTGCTTTTGATTTCTCCATCGAATCTGAATGAGATCCTTGCTGGGTTGAGTAATCTTGGTTGTAGGTTTTTCCCTTTCATCACTTTACATATATCATGCCACCCCCTTCTGGTTTGTAGAATTTCTGCTGAGAAATCAGATTTTAACCTCATGGGAGTTCCCTGGTATGTTATTTGTCATTTTTCCCTTTGTCCTTTCAATAATTTTTCTTTGTCTTTAATTTTTGCCAGTTTAATTACGATGTGTCTCGCTGTGTTTCTCCTTTGGTTTATCCTGCCTGGGACTCTGTGCACTTCCTGGACTTGGGTGGCTATTTCCTTTCCCATGTTAGGGAATTTTTCAACTCTAATCTCTTCAAATATTTTCTCGGGTTCTTTCTCTCTCTCTTCTCCTTCTGGGACCCCTATAATGTGAATGTTGTTGTGTTTCATGTTGTCCCAGAGGTCTCTTAGGCTGTCTTCATTTCTTTTCATTCTTTTTTCTTTATTCTGTTTTGCAGCAATGAATTCCACCATTCTGCATTCCAGGTCACTTATCCATTCTTCTGCCTCAGTTATTCTGCTATTGATTCCTTCTAGTGTACTTTTCATTTCAGTTATTGTAGTGTTCATCTTTTTGTTTGTTCTTTAATTCTTCCAGGTCTTTGTTAAACATTTCTTGCACCCTCTCGATCTTTGCCTCCATTCTTTTTCCGAGGTCCTGGATCATCTTCACTATTATTATTCTGAATTCTTTTTCTGGAAGATTTCCTATCTCCCCTTCATTTAGTTGTTTTTCTAGGGTTTTATCTTGTTCCTTCATCTGGTACATAGCCCTCTGCCTTTTCATCTTGTCTATCTTTCTGTGAATGTGGTTTTTGTTCCACAGGCTACAGGCTTGTAGTTCTTGCTTCTGCCGTCTGCCCTCTGGTCTATTCTGTGGTTTTTGGATGGAATGTCCTATCAATGTCAATTAAGTCTCTTTTGTTTAATGTATCATTTAAGGCTTGTGTTTCCTAATTTATGTTCATTTTAGTTGATCTGTCCATTGGTGGAAGTGGGGTGTTAAAGTCCCCTACTCTTATTGTGTTAGTGTCGATTTCCCCTTTTATGGCTATTAGCATAGAAGGGCCTTCGTAGTGTGTGGAAACATTTCCTCCTTCACGGCTCCCTCCCACTGGTGCAGGTCCCGTCCCTATTCTTTTGTCTCTGTTTTTTCTTTTTTCCTTTTTCCCTACCCAGGTATGTGGGGAGTTTCTTGCTTTTGGGGAGTCTGAGGTCTTCTGCCGGCATTCAGTAGGTGTTCTGTAGGAGTTGTTCCACATGTAGATGTATTTTTGATGTGTTTATGGGGAGCAAGGTGGTCTCCACATCTTACTGCTCCACCATCTTGAAGGTCCTTCTCACCATTTGCTTTCCTGGTTCTCTAGCTTGCAGATTGCAGATTGTGTGAGCCAATTCCTATAATAAATCTCCCTTTATATCTATATCTATACCTATATCCATATCTATATATCTTACTGTATATCTATACTCTATATCTATCTATATCTATCTCCTATTGGTTTTCTTTCTCTTGGGCTGGATCTCTGGGTATGTGAGTTTGAGATTCTGATATATATTGCCAAAATATTTGCTCTACAGGTTGTACCTATTTGCAACCTACCAACCCCAATTTAGCATGTTTGTTTCCTTTGATATAGGAAAACAACACAATGTTACCATATTTTTGGGTCATTGCTCATATAGTAGGTGAAAAATGGTATCCCACTGTACCTTGTAATTCAAGTGGCTATTATGTATAATGCTAAGCCTCATTTCAGGTCTTTGAAAGCCATTTGTTTCCTTTACTGTGAATGATGTCTTCCCCTATTTTTCTTTGAGGCTCTTGGTTTTTTCCTTATTGATTTGTAGAGACATTTTATATGCTAACAAAGGTAGCTTTTGTCTATAATATATGTTGCAAATATTTTTCTCAGGTTGTTATTTGACCTTTGACTTGGCACTTTTTTTCCTAGGCAGAACATTTTTTATGATATGTGGTCATGTTTATCATCTTTTTAAGTTTTCTGTATTTTGTGGCATACTTAAAAGTCTTTCTCCTCCCCAGAACAGTTAAACAAACTCTTCATATTTTCTTTTAATGCCTCAATAGTATTTATTTTTACACTTAGTCTGTAATTAATTTTGCTATAAAGAATAAGGAGCAATCCAATTTATATTTTTATACAAATTGGTAAAGTGCTACTTAATTTTCCCAATAGCATTTATTTATTAATTTATTAATTTTTATTTTATTTATTTACTTTTGTCTGCGTTGGGTCTTTGTTGCTCTGTCCAGTATTTCTGTAGTTGTGGCGAGCGGGGGCTACTCTTCATTGAGGTGCACAGGCTTCTCATTGCGGTGGCCTCTCTTGTACCAGAACACAGGCTCTAGGCATATGGGTTTTGGTAGTTGTGGTGCATGGGCTCAGTAGTTGTGGCTTGCAGGTTCCAGAGCACAGGCTCAGTAGTTGTGGAGCACGGCTTAGTTCTCTGCGGCATGTGGGATCTTCCTGGACCAGATCTTCCTGTGTCCCCTGTGCTGGCAGGCGGATTCTTAACCACTGCACCACCAGGGAAGTCCCTCCCAACAGCATTTGTTGAATGATGCATTCCCTCCTTTGATTTGCAAGTCTACCATATAATCTTCTAAATGTCTGTATTCTATTCCATGGTTTGTCTGTTTAATCATGTACTTGTATCATACCATTTTAATTACTGTATCATAATAACATATTTGAGTATCTGGTAGGGTTGGGTTTGCCCTGATTACTCTTCTTTTTCAGACTATTGTGACTGTGCTTGAATGCTCATTTTCACATATGAAATTTAAAATGAGCTCTTGTTGATATTTTAATTGGTATCACATTCATTTTATAAATTATTTTAAGGAAAATTGGCATCCTTGCAGTAGTTCTGTCCACAAATAGGGTATACCTTTCTCTTAATTCAACAATTTGTCATTTTAAAATCAAATTTTATTGAAACCAATTTTAAGTTAATATACTCCAGATATTTTTGGTCATAATTTAGACTTTTTTTAGTGAAGTATAGGTGATTTACAATATTGTGTTAGTTTCAGCTGTACAGCATAGTGATTTGGTTTTTTGTTATTTTTTTATAGTCCATTATAGGTTATTACAAGATATTGAATATAATTCCCTGTGCTGTATGTAAATCTTTGTTGCTTATCTATTTTATGTATAATAGTTTGTATCTGTTAATCCCATACTCCTAATTTGTCCCTCCCCTCTCCCTCTCCCCTTTAGTAACCATGTTTGTTTTCTATGTCTATGAGTCTATTTCTGTTTTGTACGTAATTCACTTGTATTATTTTTTAGATTCCATGTGTAAGTGATATCATATAGTATTTTTCTTTCTCTGTATGGCTTATTTCACTAAGCATAATGTTCTCTAGGTCCATCCATGTTGCTGCAAATGGCAGTATTTCATTCTTTTTTATGGCTGAGTAGTAGTCTGTTGTATATATATACACCACATCTTCTTATTATATGAGCTGTTTGTATATTTTGTATATTAAACCCCTGTTGGTTGCATCATTTGCAAATATTTTCTCCATTCCATAGATTGTCTTTTCATCTTGTTGATGGTTTCCTTTGCTGTGCAAAAGCTTTTAAGGTTGATTAGGTCCCATTTGTTTATTTTCACTTTTATTTCTTTTGCCATGGGAGACTGATCTAAGAAAATATTGCTTGGATTTATGCCTGAGAAGGTTCTGCCTATGTTCTCTTCTAGGAGTTTTATGGTGTCATGTCTTACATTTAGGCCTTTAAACCATTTTGAGGTTTTTTTTTTTTTTAATCAGTATGTTTTGTTTATTTATTTATTTATTTATGGCCTCGCCGTGGAGCATTCAGGATCTTAGTTTCCCTACCAGGGATCAAAACCATGCCTCCTGCAGTGGAAGAGCAGTGTCTCAACCACTGGACCACCAGGAAAGTGCCCATTTTGAGTTTATTTTTGCATATGGTGTTAGGAATGTTCTAATTTCATTGTATTACATGGAGCTGTCCAGCATTCCTAACACCACTTGTTGAAGCGGGCTTTCTTGATTTACTTGTTTAACGATGAACAGTAAACAAGTAAGAAAACATACTTGTTTAGCTACTTGTAAACACTGAGTATATTTGACATATACATTATATTAATTTCAATTCAGAGTATGGCCCAGACCAAACTATGGACATCAGTAGGCAGCTTGTTAGAAATGCAGAGTCTTAGCCACATCAGACATGCTATACCTGAATTTGCATTTGACATATCTCCCAGGTGATTTTTGTGCCCATCAACATTTGTGAAGTGCCAGTGTAGAGTAGTCTCCACAGCTTTTTAATTTTATTTTTATTGATTTAATATACGTAAAATTTTACTTATTTATTTATTTTTGGCTGCATTGGGTCTTCGTTGTGGTGCACGGGCTTCTCATTGAGGTGGCTTCTCTTGTTGCAGAGCACGGGCTCTAGGCACGCGGGCTCAGTAGCTGTGGCTCGCGGGCTCTAGAGCACAAGCTCAGTAGTTGTGGCGCATAGGCTTAGTTGCTCTGTGGCATGTGGGATCTTCCCAGACCAGGGCTCGAACCCGTGTCCCCCGCACTGGCAGGTGGATTCTCAACCACTGCGCCACCGGGGAAGCCCCCACACCTTCTTTCTTTTTCTTTTTTTTTTGCGGTACGCGCGACTCTCACTGTTGTGGCCTCTCCCACTGCGGAGCACAGGCTCCGGACGCGCAGGCTCAGCGGCCATGGCTCACAGGCCCAGCCGCTCCGCGGCATGTGGGATCTTCCCGGACCAGGGCACGAACCCATATCCCCTGCATCAGCAGGCGGACTCTCAACCACTGTGCCACCAGGGAAGCCCCGACACACGTTCTTTTTTAAATCATGCATCCCTATCCATTATAAAAAATAATACTCTCCAATATGTGTGTATATATTTGCAAATTATTTGTGTATTACTGTAACATGTTGCAATATATATTTGGTAAACAATGCATAAAAAATTAAAATTACAAAAAAATACATTATATTAGTTTCAGATGTACAACATAATGATTTGATATTTGTGTATATTTCAAAATGATCATCACAGTACGTTTAGTTAACCTCCGTCAGGACTTCCCTGGTGGCACAGTGGCTAAGAATCCGTCTGCCAATGCAGGGCACATGGGTTGGAGCCCTGGTCCGGGAAGATGCCACATGTTGTGGAGCAACTAAGCCCATTTGCCACAACTACTGAGGGTGTGCTCAAGAGCCCGTGAGCCACACCTACTGAGCCTGCATGCCACAACTACTGAAGCCCCTTCGCCTAGAGCCTGTGCCCCGCAACAAGAGAAGCCACCACAATAAGAAGCCCGTGCACCACAACGAAGAGTAGCCCCGCTCACCACAGCTAGAGAAAGCCTGCACGCAGCAATGAAGACCCAACACAGCCAAAAATAAATTAAAAAATGAATACTAATGCACTCATTAAAAAAAAAATCCATCACCATGCATAGTTACAAAAATTTTTTCTTTTGATGAGAAAATTTAAGATCTACCCTCTTAGCAACATTAAAAAATACAATACAGTATTATTAACTATAGTCACCATTATATCAGGACTTATTTACCTTATAACTTGAAGTTTGTACCTTTGACTCCCTTCACCCATTTTGCCCATTCCTGACACCTTCCCCTGGCAACCACCAACCTGTTCTCTGTATCTATGAGCTTGAGCTCATTTTTGTTTGTTTTTTTAATATTCCACATGTAAATGAGATCATATATTTGTCTTTCTCTGTCTAAGTTATTTCACTTAGCATAATGCCCTCAGTGTCCATCCATGTTTTCACAAATGGCAAGATTTCATTCTTTTTTATGTCTTAATAATATTCCATTATACACACACACACACATCTTCTTTATCCATTCATCCATTGATGGACAGGTTGTTTCCGTGTTTTGGCTATTGTAAATTTTGCTGCTATGAGCATGAGGGTGCAGATATCTCATCAACATAGTGTTTTCATTTCCTTCCAATATATTCCCAGAAATGGAATTGCTGGATCATATGGTAGTTCTATTTTTAATTTTTTGGAAAACCTCCATGCTGTGTTCCATAGTGGCTCTACCAATTTACATTCCTACAGAGAGTGCACAAGGGTTCCCTTTTCTTCACCTCCTCGCTAATACTTATTATTTTTGTCTTTTTGGTAATAGTTGTCTTTACATTTTGCTGATGCTTTCCTTTGCTGTGCAGATGCTTTTTAGTTTGATGTTGTCCCATTTATTGATTTTTGCTTTTGGTATCAAATCCAAGAAAACATCACCAAGACCAATGTCAAGGAATTTACCACCTATGTTTTCTTCTAGGAGTTTTATGGTTTCTGGTCTTACGTTCGGTTCTTTAATCAATTTAGAGTTGATTCTTATGTATTGTTTAAGATAGGGGTCCAGTTTCACTCTTTTGCATTGGCTATCCAGTTTTCCCTATATCATTTATAGAAGAAACCTCATTGTATATTCTTGGCTCCTTTGTCAAGAATTAATTGACCATATATGTGTGGGTTTATTTCTGGGCTCTATGTTCTGTTCCATTGACCTGTCTGTTTTAATGCTAATACCATAGTATTGATATTTCAATTACTATAGCTTTGTAATATAGTTTGAAATCAGGGAGTGTGATGCTTCGAGTTTTGTTCTTCTTTCTCAAGATTGCTTTGGCTATTTGGGGTCTTTTGGTTCCACACAAATTTTCGGATTTTTTTTTATTTCTATGAAAAATGCCTTTGGAATTTTGATATGGATTGCATTGAATCTGTAGATTGCTTTAGGTAGTACTGCCATTTTAACAATATTAATTCTTACAATCCATGAGCATGGAATATCTTTCCATTTCTTTGTGTCTTCTTCAGTTTCTTTCATGAATGTATTATAGTTTTCAGTGTACAAATCTTTCCCTTTCTTGGTTAAATTAATTCCTAAATCTTTTATTCCTTTTGATGCGATTGTAAATGGGATTGTTTTCTTAATTTCTCTTTCTGATTGTTCATTGTTAGTGTATAGAAATGCAACAGATTTTTGTACATTGATTTTGTATCCTGCAACTTCACTGAATTCTTTTATTAGTTCTAACAGTTTCTTGGTAGAGTCTTTAGGGTTTTCTATGTATAATATAAGGACTGTGGCTTTATAAGAAGAGGAAGATTTCTCTCTCTCTCTCTCTCTCTCTCTCTCTCTCTCTCTCTGCCATATGGGAACACAGTGAGTAGGAAACCATCTGCAAGCCAGGAAGAGAGGCCTCACCAGAATCTGACCAGGCTGGCACCCTGATCTCAGACTCCTAGCCTCCAGAATTATTAGAAAATAAATTTCTATTGTTTTGAGTCCCTCAGTCTATGGTATTTTGTTATGTCAGTCTGAGCTGACAGATACAGTGATCCCATCAACATTTTGGTTTTAAATGCCATATACTACATGCTGATGACATAAAGATTTATATCTTTAACATTCTCCACTAAGCTTTAAATTCATATATGAAACTGCCTATCTGACATTTACATTTGATGTGCAATAAATATGTCAAAGTTACTATCAAGTAGTCTTGATGTTTATCTGCAGATTGGTTTTTCTCTCTCTTCCCCTTCTCAGTAATACCATTGTCTATCCCTCCAGTAACTCAAGCCAAAAATTTGAGTTGTTCTTCAGTTTTTTCTTTCCCTTATTCTCTATGTCTCTTTCATCAGCAATTCCTGTCAGCTTTGCTTCCAGAACGTATTTCAAGTCCATCTATTTGTCTCCATCTTCACTTCAGAAGCTTAACCCAAATTGCTACAGTTGTTTGCTGGATTACCATATTTCTTCCTAGCTAGACATCCTTCAATTCTATTCTCCTGAAAGCAGGGACAATCACCATCTTAGAAGATAACTTGGACTATGTCACTTACCTGCTTAAAATCTTTCAGTGACCTCCACTTGCCCTTAGACTAAAATCTAAATTCTCTACCATGATCTACAAGGCTCTACTTGTTTGCTGTTGTATCTCCCAGAGTTTAGAATAGTGCCTGGCATGCAGTAGGAACTCAATAAGGCAATGTTGAATAGATAAAAGATCTGTTCTTTATGTCTCTAACCTTATTTCATACTGTTCTCCCCCAACTCATGAACCTTCAACTACACTTGCTTTTTTTATTCTCTTGCAGAAATATTGAAATATTTGGAGAGAATATGACCTATTTCTTCCTCAGGACATTTGCATTTATTTCTAAGAAGAATCTTCTTCCCACGAAATTTGCATGACTGCCCTCTTGCTTATCATTCAGTTTTCATCTCAAGTGCTGCCTTCTCAGAGGGGCCCACCCTGACTACCCTCTATTCCTTTCTCTATTACATTGCTTCTCTATTTAGGTATGCCAAAATTAGGGGTGCCTCTCCGTCTGCTGGAGTAGACCATAAGTGAGATAGAAATTGCATAGTCTTCAAAGACCGAAAACCATGAAAGGGTTTCAATCACCATTTGCTAACAGGGTTGGACTCTTGGATATTCTAGATAAACAGTCCTGGATGAGGATTATTCTTAGGGAGGTTTCCATAGAGACATTGTGGACACCAGGACACAACTCATATTCAAGCCTCTGTGGGGAAACTCAGCAACTGTTCAAGGAAAGAATGTGGATATCCTGAGCCTAGAGTGGATGCTGGGGTGTGCTACACAGATCTGCCCTTCCGCACCAAAGCTTCATTCCTCCAGCTGCTGGAAGACTTGCTGCTGACAGTCATAGCTGTGTCCTTCCTCAGGACCTGCCCTCCAGCAAAGGGAGCTGCACTTGCCCAAGTATACTCACCCTCCCCAGGGGAGACCCCTTTCAAAGACTAGTTGTTGGAGGTTAGGAGTTACAAAGCTCTTGTCCTGTTGTCTTGAATTGGGACGTCTCTGAAAGGCTATCAGCTCCACTGCTTCTTATGGATCGGCCCCTACGTCACATGTCAGTTTCTCCTCTGCCCACTCCTGCTTCCTCCACTCCCAATAACTTCACTGATTTGTTATTCCCAAGGGCACGCCCAGTGATTCACCTAATGCAGATCTGTGTCTCAGACCTTGTTCCAGAGGCATGCTGCCTGTGACAAGCCCTTTCGTCTGTTATCCCAAGACAGAAGTTATGGGCCTGTGGGGATATCCAATTTCCACTTTCCTTTGCTTTATTGGGGTTACAAAGGTAAAACTTTCTTTCTAATTAGATATGTATTAAAAGAACACTATGGCATGATTTCTTTTTTTTTAATCTTTTTATTTTTATTTCTATTTTTTTGATTTCCAAGTCTTTTTTTTTTTTATTACTTTCTGCTTTATAACAAAGTGAATCAGTCATACATATACATCTGTTCTCGGATCCCTTCCCTCATGCACCTCCCTCCCTCCCACCCTCCCCATCCCACCCCTCCAGGCGGTCACAAAGCACCGAGCTGATCTCCCTGTGCTCTGCAGCTGCTTCCCACTATCTATCTAGCTTACGTTTGGTAGTGTATATATGTCCATGCCTCTCTTTTGCTTTGTCACAGCTTACCCTTCCCCCTCCCCATATCCTCAAGTCCATTCTCAAGTAGGTCTGTGTCTTTATTCCCGTTTTACCCCTAGGTTCTTCATGACATTTTTTTAAAAATTCCATATATATGTGTTAGCATACGGTATTTGTCTTTCTCTTTCTGACTTACTTCACTCTGTATGACAGACTCTAGGTCTATCCACCTCATTACAAATAGCTCAATTTCGTTTCTTTTTATGGCTGAGTAATATTCCATTGTATATATGTGCCACATCTTCCTTATCCATTCATCCGACGATGGACATTTAGGATGTTTCCATCTCCGGGCTATTGTGAATAGAGCTGCAATGAACATTTTGGTACATGTCTCTTTTTGAATTATGGTTTTCTCAGGGTATATGCCCAGTAGTGGGATTGCTGGGTCATATGGTAGTTCTATTTGTAGCTTTTTAAGGAACCTCCATACCGTTCTCCATAGAGGCTATACCAGTTCACATTCCCACCAGCAGTGCAAGAGTGTTTCCTTTTCTCCACACCCTCTCCAGCATTTATTGTTTCTGGATTTCTTGATGATGGCCATTCTGACTGGTGTGAGATGATATCTCATTGTAGTTTTGATTTGCATTTCTCTAGTGATTAATGATGTTGAGCATTCTTTCATGTGTTTGTTGGCAGTCTGTATATCTTCTTTGGAGAAATGTCTATTTAGGTCTTCTGCCCATTTTTGGATTGGGTTGTTTGTTTTTTTGCTATTGAGCTGCATGAGCTGCTTATAAATTTTGGAGATTAATCCTTTGTCAGTTGCTTCATTTGCAAATATTTTCTCCCATTCTGAGGGTTGTCTTTTCGTCTTGTTTATGGTTTCCTTTGGTATGCAAAAGCTTTGAAGTTTCATTAGGTCCCATTTGTTTATTTTTGTTTTTATTTCCATTTCTCTAGGAGGTGGGTCCAAAAGGATCTTGCTGTGATTTATGTCATAGAGTGTTCTGCCTATGTTTTCCTCTAAGAGTTTGATAGTTTCTGGCCTTACATTTAGGTCTTTAATCCATTTTGAGCTTATTTTTGTGTATGGTGTTAGGGAATGATCTAATCTCATACTTTGACATGTCCCTGTCCAGTTTTCCCAGCACCACTTATTGAAGAGGCTGTCCTTTCTCCACTGTACATTCCTGCCTCCTTCATCAAAGATAAGTTGACCATATGTGTGTGGGTTTATCTCTGGGCTTTCTATCCCGTTCCATTGATCTATCTTTCTGTTTTTGTGCCAGTACCACACTGTCTTGATTACTGTAGCTTTGTAGTATAGTCTGAAGTCAGGGAGCCTGATTCCTCCAGCTCTGTTTTTTGTTCTCAAGATTGCTTTGGCTATTTGGGGTCTTTTGTTTTTCCAAACAAATTTTGAAATTTTTTGTTCTAGTTCTGTGAAAAACGCCAGTGGTAGTTTGATAGGGATTGCATTGAATCTGTAGATTGCTTTGGGTAGTAGAGTCATTTTCACAATATTGATTCTTCCAATCCAAGAACATGGTATATCTCTCCATCTATTTGTAGCATTTTTAATTTCTTTCATCAATGTCTTATAATTTTCTGCATACAGGTCTTTTGTCTCCTTAGGTAGGTTTATTCCTAGGTATTTTATTCTTTTTGTTGCAGTGGTAAATGGGAGTGTTTTCTTGATTTCACTTTCATATTTTTCATCATTAGTGTACAGGAACGCCAGAGATTTCTGTGCATTAATTTTGTATCCTGCTACTTTACCAAATTCATTGATTAGCTCTAGTAGTTTTCTGGTAGCATCTTTAGGATTCTCTATGTATAGTATCATGTCATCTGCAAACAGTGACAGCTTTACTTCTTCTTTTCCGATTTGGATTCCTTTTATTTCCTATTCTTCTCTGATTGCTGTGGCTAAAACTTCCAAAACTATGTTGAATACGAGTGGTGAGAGTGGGCAGCCTTGTCTTGTTCCTGATCTTAGTGGAAATGGTTTCAGTTTTTCACCATTGAGGATGATGTTGGCTGTGGGTTTGTCATATATGGCCCTTATGTTGAGGACAGTTCCCTCTATGCCTACTTTCTGCAGGGTTTTTATCATAAATGGGTGTTGAATTTTGTCGAAAGCTTTCTCTGCATCTATTGAGATGATCATATGGTTTTTCTCTTTCAATTTGTTAATATGGTGTATCACGTTGATTGATTTGCGTATCTTGAAGAATCCTTGCATTCCTGGAATAAACCCCACTTGATCATGGTGTATGATCCTTTTAATGTGCTGTTGGATTCTGTTTGCTAGTATTTTGTTGAGGATTTTTGCATCTATGTTCATCAGTGATATTGGCCTGTAGTTTTCTTTGTTTGTGACATCTTTGCCTGGTTTTGGTATCAAGGTGATGGTGGCCTCGTAGAATGAGTTTGGGAGTGTTCCTCGTTCTGCTATATTTTGGAAGAGTTTGAGAAGGATAGGTGTTAGCTCTTCTCTAAATGTTTGATAGAATTCGCCTGTGAAGCCATCTGGTCCTGGGCTTTTGTTTTTTGGAAGATTTTTAATCACAGTTTCAATTTCAGTGCTTGTAATTGGTCTCTTCATATTTTCTGTTTCTTCCTGATTCAGTCTTGGCAGGTTGCGCATTTCTAAGAATTTGTCCATTTCTTCCAGGTTGTCCATTTTATTGGCATAGAGTTGCTTATAGTAATCTCTCATGATCTTTTGTATTTCTGCAGTGTCAGTTGTTACTTCTCCTTTTTCATTTCTAATTCTATTGATTTGAGTCTTCTCCCTTTTTTTCTTGATGAGTCTGGTTAATGGTTTATCAATTTTGTTTATCTTCTCAAAGAACCAGCTTTTAGTTTTATTGATCTTTGCTATCGTTTCCTTCATTTCTTTTTCATTTATTTCTGATCTGAGTTTTATGATTTCTTTCCTTCTGCTAACTTTGGGGAATTTTTGTTCTTCTTTCTCTAATTGCTTTAGGTGCAGGGTCAGGTTGTTTACTAGAGATGTTTCCTGTTTCTTAAGGTGGGATTGTATTGCTATAAACTTCCCCCTTAGAACTGCTTTTGCTGCGCCCCATAGGTTTTGGGTCGTCGTGTCTCCATTGTCATTTGTTTGTAGGTATTTTTTTATTTCCTCTTTGATTTCTTCAGTGATCACTTCGTTATTAAGTAGTGTATTGTTTAGCCTCCATGTGTTTGTATTTTTTACAGCTCTTTTCCTGTAATTGATATCTAGTCTCATAGCATTGTGGTCGGAAAGGATACTTGATACAATTTCAATTTTCTTAAATTTACCAAGGCTTGATTTGTGACCCAAGATATGATCTATCCTGGAGAATGTTCCATGAGCACTTGAGAAAAATGTGTATTCTGTTGTTTTTGGATGGAATGTCCTGTAAATATCAACTAAGTCCATCTTGTTTAATGTATCATTTAAAGCTTGTGTTTCCTTATTTATTTTCATTTTGGATGATCTGTCCATTGGTGAAAGTGGGGTGTTGAAGTCCCCTACTATGAATGTGTTACTGTTGATTTCCCCTTTTATGGCTGTTAGCATTTGCCTTATGTATTGAGGTGCTCCTATGTTGGGTGCATAAATATTTACAATTGTTATATCTTCTTCTTGGATCGATCCCTTGATCATTATGTAGTGTCCTTCTTTGTCTCTTCTAGTAGTCTTTATTTTAAAGTCTATTTTGTCTGATATAAGAATTGCTACTCCAGCTTTCTTTTGGTTTCCATTTGCATGGAATAACTTTTTCCATCCCCTTACTTTCCATCTGTATGTGTCTCTAGATCTGAAGTGGGTCTCTTGTAGACAGCATATATATGGGTCTTGTTTTTGTATCCATTCAGCCAATCTGTGTCTTTGGGTGGGAGCATTTAGTCTATTTACATTTAAGATAATTATTGATATGTATGTTCCTATTCCCATTTCCTTAATTGTTTTGGGTTCGTTATTGTAGGTATTTTCCTTCTGTTGTGTTTCTTGCCTAGAGGAGTTCCTTTAGTATTTGTTGTAAAGCTGGTTTGTTGGTGCTGAACTCTCTCAGCTTTTGCTTGTCTGTAAACATTTTAATTTCTCCATCCAATCTGAATGAGATCCTTGCTGGGTAGAGTAATCTTGGTTGCAGGTTTTTCTCCTTCATCACTTTAAATATGTCCTGCCACTCCCTTCTGGCTTGTAGAGTTTCTGCTGAGAGATCAGCTGTTAACCTGATGGGAATTCCCTTGTGTGTTATTTGTTGTTTTTCCCTTGCTGCTTTTAATACGTTTTCTTTGTGTTTAATTTTTGACAGTTTGATTAATATGTGTCTTGCGTATTTCTCCTTGGATTTATTCTGTGTGGGAATGTCTGTGCCTCCTGGACTTGATTAACTATTTCCTTTCCCGTATTAAGGAAGTGTTCAACTATAATCTCTTCAAATATTTTCTCAGTCCCTTTCTTTTTCTCTTCTTCTTCTGGAACCCCTATAATTCGAATGTTGGTGTGTTTAATGTTGTCCCAGCGGTCTCTGAGACTGTCCTCTGTTCTTTTCATTCTTTTTTCTTTATCCTGCTCTGCAGCAGTTATTTCCACTATTTTATCTTCCACGTCACTTATCTGTTCTTCTGCCTCAGTTATTCTGCTATTGATCCCATCTAGAGTCTTTTTAATTTCATTTATTGTGTTTTTAATTGTTGCTTGATTCATCTTTAGTTCTTCTAGGTCCTTGTTAACTGTTTCTTGCATTTTGTCTATTCTATTTCCAAGATTTTGGATCATCTTTACTATCATTATTCTGAATTCTTTTTCAGGTAGACTGCCTATTACCTCTTCATTTGTTAGGTCTGGTAGGTTTTTATCTTGCTCCTTCACCTGCTGTGTGTTTTTCTGTCTTCTCATTTTGCTTATGTTACTGTGTTTGGGGTCTCCTTTTTGCAGGCTGCAGGTTCATAGTTCCGGTTGTTTTTGGTGTCTGTCCCCAGTGGCTAAGGTTGTTTCAGTGGGTTGTGTAGGCTTCCTGGTGGAGGGGACTAGTGCCTGTGTTCTGGTGGATGAGGCTGGATCTTGTCTTTCTGGTGGACAGGTCCACGTCTGGTGGTGTGTTTTGGGGTGCCTGTGGCCTTAGTATGTTTTTAGGCAGCCACTCTGCTAATGGGTGGGGTTGTGTTCCTGTCTTGCTAGTTGCTTGGCAAGGGTGGCCAGCACTGTAGCTTGCTGGTCGTTGATTGAAGCTGGGTGCTGGTGTTGAGATGGAGATCTCTGGGAGATTTTCGCCGTTTGATATTATGTGGAGCTTGGAGGTCTCTTGTGGACCAGTGTCCTGAAGTTGGCTCTCCCACCTCAGAGGCACAGCACTGACTCCTGGCTGCAGCACCAAGAGCCTTTCATCCACCCAGGTACGTGGGGAGTTTCTTGCCTTTTGGGGGGTCTGAGGTCTTCTGTCAGCGTTCAGTAGGTGTTCTGTAGGAGTTGTTCCACGTGTAGCTGTATTTCTGATGTATCTGTGGGGAGGAAGGTGATCTCCGCGTCTTACTCTTCCGCCATCTTCCCCTCGTCCCCCAAGACTCACTCATATATGGGCACACATAGGGACTGACAAGGGGACAAGTGGAGCCCTACCTGTGACCAGGGAACAAGGAAGAAGTATTCATAATACTAATTGGTCCTTTACCACTTTTTTTAAAAAGAGCAATCCATTCTTCTTGACTTCCTGCTGGTGTTTCCATTGTGTTGAGACCTTTTTTCATAGGGCTTGAAGATCATTTTGAGTTGGTGCTATCTACTATTTCTCTGAAATTAAATAGGCAGGAAGGGGGTGCATATGGGAGTTGCCTTACTGGGTAATGATTAGGAAACTTGTCGATATATAGGCTTCTTCTGAATCAGCTCTTCTGAGTCAGGCTCTAGATGGAACCCATCTTTCAATATAATAAACTATGCTTTGCTGTAAAATCTACAATACAGAGTGAAGACCTTTAAAACCATGTATCTTGTCCCTTTGATAGAGAAGGCGAGTTCTCTATAATACTTTCTTTGGGATTTTGTACCAACCTTTGAAAAGAAGAAACCCGGTCCACACTGGCATGTAGAATAATTCTCTAAAGGGATTATTTTCCTCAAGCCTTCCCAATCAAACAAGTTTCTTAAGTTTAAGTTTCTTGATTCTACCCATTATTGTGTTTGAACTTTCTTGCCAGGTTATTACCTCCTTCTTTTACTTTTAGACACTTGTAATCAAATATATCTTTCCTTAGTTCTGTCATTTGCTTCACTAAGACCTTATTCTTAAATATTTCTCAATATCAGTTCATTACTCTTTAATTAGCCTTTATATATTTTTTAAAATGAAGTTATGATAGCTGACTACATTTTGCATTTTGTAAATGCCGTTCTAAGAGTATGTTTTGCATTTCTAACCCCTGATGATCATGTTGCCCTTGTAATTGCATAAGTAGGGGAAGCATTGAGAATTTAATCTAAGTACATTTTTATAGCAAACAGGAATTATGGAAACAGATAGAGTAAAAATTAATATAGCAAATTACCTAGGTTCATGTGTGCTCTCTGAGGAGCACACAGACTCTAATAGATTTTAATGGAGATTTAAAGACTAAAGTAGAAGATTTATTACTGATCATTTGAAGATGATAACATTCTCTCTGATCTTGATTTTCAACTTGCAAATCACTTTTGTGTACATAATCTCATTTTGCCCTGATCACAACCCCAGAAACAAGGCAGAGAAGGAACAGTTATTTGTAGACTTGGAAAGGATAATTACCTATTCCAAGGACAAGAGCTGGGAGTGGAAGAGTACAACTGGTTCTTGTTTCTCTCAACAATAAGCTTATGTCCTACTTATCACCCCCTGCTGCTTCCTGAAGTTTTTGTAAACACTTCTCTATTTCATTTTTGTTTAGTTTGACAAAAACAGTAGTTTTTCTTGGCTTTGATCTGAATGATCCTCTAGGTCCAAACAGTTTGAAAGAGTCTGAGAAACAACATTCAGACCAAATTTATCTCATCTTTGGAGTAAAAAAACATTTCCTTTAGGACCACATAAACAAACCTAATTCCCACTGAGATTCTGACCAAAGGATTTTATTTGTCTTCTAATTAGATGTTATTTTATTTCCTATATCTACTAAGAGCTACATGTAAAAAAAAAGTTTTAAAAATCCTGCTTTTGTTCATTAGCCTATAGTGAGTTTATGAATTTAGGAAGAATTAAGGCAGGGAGGCATATTCTACAATAGCCCTGACCTGAGTGGGAGACCAGTGCCCTAGTCCTGTATCTACCTCTGATTCCTTATGCCCCTCTGAGCATCATTTAATCAATCTATAATGTGAAATAGTTAGACTAGCTGATCTCTGCAGTTCCCCCTGGTAACTCTAAGATTCCAGGGTTCTGAGCTTAAAATTGGTGACTTCTGATTATGCCCGATCTTCCAGCCTATCTTCTAGAATAGCGAGATCTATATGCTTCTAATTATATGATGGGAGCAATATTGGAGTTGTTTATGGCAGAGACTGCTGTGTGTCCGCCAAAGCTCGTTTCCTCTAGCTCCTGGTACGCAGTAGGTGACTAAGTTCTGGCCTCTGGAATGTGGGTAGAATGTGAGCTCTTTCAAGTCTGATCGCAAAGCACTCAGCCCAGCCATCTTTCTCTGTCCCTCACCTCTGGCCAGAAGCTCAGGACTTGCTGGTTTCAGGTGAGAGTGGAGACCCAAGATAGGAGGAATCTGAGTCCTTGAAGCTCTGTGGGGAAGGTGGACGGTTCAACACGTGACTAGAATACATGTGAGTGAGAAATAAACTTCTGTGAGTCCACTGAGATGATCTTTTACTGCAACTGGTACCAGAGTTGGATGCTGACATAATACCAAAAATTAAAATATGTATCATTGGTTTGATGGTCAGGTGGTGGCAAATAAAGAAGAGAGAGAGTCACCTGGAAGGCTGAAGGGCTCTATTTTGCTGTGGCAAAATGTTTGGTAAAACTATCACCTGTGGGGACTTCCCTGGTGGTCCAGTGGTTAGGACTCGGTACTTCCACTGTTGGGGGCCCGGGTTCCATCCCTGGTTGGGGGAACTAAGATCTCACAAGCTGCATGGAGCGGCCAAAAAAACCCCAAAAAAGTCACCTGTGACAACTTGGAAGGCATATATTTGCCTAGGACTCTGTAGCTCTGGCATCAATGACAGTCATTGTGATTATATTGGCTGTGATTGACTGTTTTGAGAAAAATAGTATAATAAAGAGATAATGCAAGATTTGGCTAGTTCTTAAGCAGATAATTAAGGGAATAGAGAAATTCTACATATTAAGGTCCTTCCAGGTTGCAAAAGGCAACTACTTCTGGACTCTGAATAGTAAGCTTTAAGATTAAAAGGGATTTATTGAAAAAGACCAGGAAGAGTTTTCAGTTAAACACAACTCAGATTAACAGTGTTACCTTCACACTAAATTGTATTATTTCAGATAGCCTCAATGTAATCATCATTAAATAGAGAGAGAGACAGACAGACAGACGTGGGGTGAAGCTAAGAAATAAGGCAAGTTTGAGAACTATGTCTGAGAAAGAATTTTGGGTGTGATGATTGGCACTTAAAACTGACTGGAAACGGCTTCTGGTCTACAAAATTTTTGATGGATTCTACTGCCAAAGAAAGCATGAACCTGTTCTAAGTTTGGGACTGATTAGAGACCTTAAAACAACCTTGGGCAGGAAGCGGGCTGCAAAAGATGCACAGCCTAGGGGCTTCCCTGGTGGCGCAGTGGTTGAGAGCCCGCCTGCCGATGCAGGGGACACGGGTTCGTGCCCCGGTCTGGGAGGATCCCACATGCTGTGGAGCGGCTGGGCCCGTGAGCCATGGCCGCTGAGCCTGTGCGTCCGGAGCCTGTGCTCCTCAATGGGAGAGGCCACAGCAGTGAGAGGCCCGTGTACCTCAAAAAAAAAAAAATGCACAGCCTACAAATGTCTGTTTCAAGATATGGCCTTGGAGGTTAATGGACAGAGAAAAATCTCAGAAGGTAGTGTCTGTGGCCATGGAAACTGATGGACAAAAGAGTACCTTCTAAGAGCAGAATCAGTGTGTGAATAAGGAACTTCCCCAACTCCCAGAGTTGAGGGCCTTCACTATGGCTGCCCAGCAAGATTTCTTTTTTCTTTTTTCTTTTTTCGTTGACGCGGAACTTCTCTGTATCTTACATTCTTTCCTATTTTGAATGGGACATTTTATTACAATTATCCTGTCCCCACCTCACCATTGTATGTAGGCTGTTTGTGCAGGAGTGGACAGATAATTTGATATTTAGTTCTTAAGTCACTGTTTTTATTAATGTCCTATCTGCTGGGCTACAAGAAGTCACCTGATAGAACTGATAGCTTAAGGGGAGAGCCTGCCTTTTGAACTGGCTGCAGTGACTGCATGGGCTTTGGAAGCACCTTGTGTGGAGGTTTGGGGGCGTCTGCTAAATGTGTTCTCTAGATACGAGGAAGTGTAAAATTGAAATTTAGTGACAAGCAGGATGGACCATGGCAGAATTGCCATGTGTTAACAATGTCATTTTTTCTATCTCTTGACAAACAGTGAGGCTGCTTTTCCCACTCTTGCTTTATGTGGTCATTTGATTGAGATGTGGCCAGTGCACTGCAGACCGATGAATGTCTGCCTCTTCTAGGCCTGGTCCATAAAAACCTCTAGCACAATCTCCTGTGCCCTCTCTCTCTTGTCACTTGGCTAGAAGCAAAACACTCTGAAGTTCTAAGGCAGGGGTCGGGCAAACTACAGCCTGTGGGTCAAATCCTGTCCACCACCTGTTTTAAATCAAGTTGTACTGGACACAGGCAAGCTCATTGTTTAGGTATTGTCTGTGACTGTTTTCCTACTACAGCAGCAAACTTGAGTCGTTGCAACAGGGACTGACTGTTCAGGCCTGCAAAGGTTAAGGTATTTACTAGCTCTCCTTTACAGAAAGAGTTTTCTGGGTCCTGTTTTAGGGCACGGCAGATGGGAGGATTCTGGATTTCTCTATCACTTCATGGAAGACCACTCACTGGTCTCTAATTTAAATTTTACTAGAATTAATTCTATTGTGTGAGGAATTCTACTGTGTGAGATCTTTTGCATTTACCTGTGCAGCAACTAGAATTAACTTGACTGACCTGCTGTGACTGAGACTTAAATGTGGAAGGACCTGTTTTGCCTATGACCAGGGTCTCAGTGTGAGATTCATGTCTATAAACAGTAAAATAGACCTAAGTTTTCAAAAGGAAGCTTTGAAAGGAATTTTGGCTCCAAGAAGGAAGAGAGATTAATGCATTCTTCCAATAAAATTCTGCTTACACCTGTATTTTTAAGGATTAATTTTTTTCGGGTGAAGAATTGTCTTGTGGTTTGCATTAATTTCATTTGTCATCACAAGAAATTAATGCATAAAATGCATACTCCAGTTGTCTTTTAAATGTTTGTTCTTACGGAGTGCTTAGTTACAGACTCTCAGGCTGAGTGCAAGCTCTGTTTTGCCATTATATGGCCCTAGCAGAGCATCTGTGTGTCTGATAGCTTTTAACTGAGCTACCTTTGCTTTCTTCTTAAAGTGGACCTTTACTGAATATGTTGAAAAATATAACCATGTTCCTTGACAGATCAGCTCTACATTAATTGTTAACTTTGGAAAATATCCCATAGAAGTTAAATATATAAAGCATATCTTCAGAAAGGTTTACACCAGACCCCTGGCTCATCCTGGCATGTACCAGCTCCAGTGGCACCAGGTGGTCCTCTGGCACCAGGCTACCTGCATGTCGTACAAACCCGGGCTCCCAGGTCACCACAATGCTGGCTGGCTCCCACGGCTCCAGGCAGCTCTTATGGCCCCAGGTTCCCACTCAGCCCCTGACAGGGACAGAGTAAAGGGACAAAGTAGGTGATTAAATAGTTAATTCCACTAGGAAATTGTAAGTAAAGACAAAAGTGTGGGAGACCCCTGTAAGTTAATGATCACTCAAGAAAGCAAGTTTGCTTAGCAACAAAACCATGCAACAGAAACATGAAACATGCCCCCAAATAATAAAACAGTGATGGAATGAGACCCATATCCTGCCCAGTGAGCTCAGTAAGTTAACAGTTCTTAGGACATGCTCCTCTGAGCACACTAAAAACAAAAGGATAAGGAAAGGTTGGCATTATACTGAAACCTGAGATGACTTGCCATTCTTAGTATTTGTTACCACCTTTTTGCTCATTTCCATTGCACCATGACAGTCCCAGTTTGACCATGTAGGGACAAGAAAACTCCCCCACCCGACATGGAGGAGGAACTGATGTCTACTGAAGAATGAAGAAGTAGGTGGTCTTCTCCCCCTCCCTACTTTTCCTTTGATTATAAAACTGTAGCCCGCTAAGGTCTAGGGGTGCAGCACCCTCTCACCTGCCCACTTGGAAGCCTTACAAGCATCCTATTGTAATGAATCACTTCTTATCTATCACTTTGCCTCTTGCTGAATTCTTTCTGTGCTGAGACATAAAGAACCAGAGCTCCTTGGAGCCTCCCAAGACGCATTTCTGTGATTTCACCCCCAAAACCCTAGCTCCAGGCAGGTACCTGTGAATTCAGTTTCCAAGATACAAAAATTCTTAACAAACCAAATTCAGTAGCACATTAAAATGATCATAAACCATGATCAAGTGGGTTTCTTCCTTGGGATGCAAGGATGTTTCAACATATGCAAATGAATAAATGTGATACACCACATTAATAGAATGAAAGATAAAAATCATACAGTCATCTCAATAGATACAGAAAAACCGTTTGAAAAAATTCAACATCCTTTTATGAGAAAAACTCTCAACAAAGTTGTTACTGAGGGAACGTGCCTCAACATAATAAAGCCCGTATAGGACAAAACCACAGCTAACATCATACTCAACAGTGAAAAGTCACTCAGACACATAAGCCCCTTCTCCAACCCTTATGGAACTTCTCCCATAAGCTCCCCAGCCCTCCTCCTCTTCTGACTTGTAACCCCTCCCCACCAACTATAGCCTTTCTCCAGGCTCTTGCTGTGAGGAATGTCCCCTGTCGTGCAAACCTGTCCAAGCACCAGCCAGTAAACATGTTGTGGTTCCTGCTTCTTGTGGTCATATTCTTTTCTTTGATCAGCCCCAGATACCTGAAAACGTGACAGTTGGGTTGATTGATCTTTGCTCTGCTGGGAAATGGCAGCTCTTTGGATTGAGTGACACCCCACTGGATTTTTATGCTTCTGCCTTATGTCCCAGCCTCCTCTGACAACCTTATTTCAATATAATACTTCAGTTGCTCTTTATGTAATTATTCTGTTTTTTCCCCTTGGTATTAATCATCATATTTATAAAGTTGTTAATTTCCTCTCTGCCCCACTAGAATGTAAGTTCCATGAAGAAGGAAATTTAGCTGTCTTGCCTCTTCAGTGCCCAGCACGGCTCCTCCACCTAGAACATATCAGATAAATGTTGGTATTTGTTGTGTCTACTGAAATAGAAACGCACAACGTAGAAGTTGTGAGTTACTTTTTTTTTTAAGTTGAAGTATAGTTGATTTACAATGTGTCAGTCTCTGCTGTACAGCAAAGTGACACAGTTATACACATATATACATTCTTTTTTTTCTTTTGGTGAGTTAAGTTTTATTCAGAGGACTATAGCTCCAGAGACAGCCTCTCAGCACTGAGGAACTCCTCTGAAGAGGTGAGGAAGGAGCCAGCATATATATGAACTTTCTTGCTGGGAAAAACTTGCAGTCAAGTATGAAAAGATTACTGATAGTCGCAAAGAACAGATGATTTTAGTGCTTTTCTATGGGAAGATGCAGGAATCTGGGGTCATTGAACTTTTCCTGAGATATGTATCTAATCTAGAAGCCAGTATATCAAAAGCACGGAATGCTTCCTGTTTTTCTGCTTCCTGAATTCCCCTCAGGGTGCACTGTCAGTGGGTGACTACAGTGGCTTGATCCTTGTAGAATTGGAATGGCAGGCAACATTTTTTTCTTTACAATTGAATGAATGAATGACTATATAAATGATTACCTCTATTAAAACTCATGTGAGGTTTTCTCCACATTTCATGGTACGCACCTAGGTTCAGCTAGCCCTTTTCAAAGTGTCAGTTTATAATCCAGAGTTTATAACGCATACTGATAAATGATTATCTCAAAAACTCATTAAGCATGGATTTCTTAATTGCTCTTTTGGGTAAGTCTGTATGAGATTTTAAACTAAATACATACAAATAAGGAGAAGCATATTGTATTAGTAATATGCTCTCAGCTACAACTAGTGGAATACCTCACTAAAAGTGCCTTAGACCATTGAGGTTTGTTTTTCTTCCATAACAAGGAGCTAAGAGGTCGCCCATTCCAGGGCTGGATCCATGCTCAATAATGTCAGAACATTTGGATAAACTTTTGCCTTATGGTCACAAAGTTGTGGCAGCAACTGCAAACCTCATGTCCTAAAATGGTGTCCTAAGCAGGAAGGAAGGAGGAGAGCACAGAACTTTCTAGTCTTAGTCAACAGAGGAGAATCCTTTCCAGCAGTCTTAGCAAACTTTACCTTAGATCCCATTGGCCAGCCTAGGGTCACGTGCCCATGCTTAGAGCACTCACTGACAGGAGGGGATTAGATTTGTGTGTCTGGCTTAAGCTGATTTATCCTCTGCCGTGGGACAGCCTTCATGAAGAGAAAAAAGATCTCTAACAAATCCTGAATTAAATTGGGATTTGCCAGTCAAGAAGAAGGGAGGAGGGAATTCCCTGGTGGTCCAATGGTTAGGACTCCACGCTTCCACTGCCAGGGGCCCAGGTTCAATCCCTGCGAGGAACTAGGATCCCTGTGGTTGGGCAATTGATAATATCTGCTGCATATAACTGAGTCTCTAGCCCCCAAATTTTTATTTCTCCCCAGTTTTGCTTATCCTCTTTATTAGTTAAAAGTTTTGGGGCATCCAGTAATAAAAAATCTTAAATTTTAAAAGTATCTGGATTTGTGGGTATCAATCAATCAATTTTTTTAAAAAGTCATGCCAGTTTTCTTTTTTCGGGTAATATTTATTTATTTATTCATTTAATTGCAGCATGCAAACTCTTAGTTGTGGCATGTGGGATCTAGTTCCTTGACCAGGGATCAAACGCCGGCCGCCTGCATTGTGAGCACAGAGTCTTAGCCACTGGACCGCCAGGGAAGCCCCAATCAATCAATTTTTAAGTATTTACTGATCACTTACGATGGGCTCTGCATTTTGCTAAATTCTGCTTTCTGGTCTGATGAAGGCAAAAGGTATAAAAACACAAAAAGGAATAGAGAATGTAGTTAGAAAGATTCTATACCTAACTCTCAGCTGAGACCTGCTTTCTGATTTTCTGGAGACCGTCAGTAGTGCTCGCTTAACTGTTCAAATAATGATTAACTTTGTGTGCAAGGTGTTTCTTCCACAGAACCTCACCTGGCAGGGGATTGTTTTCACTGTTTTGGGATTTGTAAAAGGAAGGGGAGGATCCAGATGTGACCTAAAGCTTGTCTTGCTTCTGTGGCTTCTCCAGAATAGTTTCCTGTTCATTTCCAGTAGCAACAAACAACTGTGGGGCTAGTGGGGCTAGGACAAATCACAAGGTTGTGACTCAAAAGGATGGCGGGTCTTTCTTAACTTACGAACAGGCATAAAGCCCCTGTGACCTGGGGTCTTTGGGACAGATTTACGCAATGGCCTGTTTTAGTTTTTGTTCTTTGGCATATAGACCATCAGTGACACCATTTTGCCCCTCATGGCTTTTATGAATCACTGCCCAGTGATACCTGACTGCCTCGATAGGTTATAGTGCTGTTTCTAGAAGCCAGTACTCTGCCTTTTTGCCTTTTGAGATGCTGAATCTTTAATGAGTTTGAATCGACTCTGCTCTCCTTAGTTAGCCACTTTAGAGAGTCTAGTGCCTTGCTGTTCGAAGTGTCATCCATTGACCAGCAACACTGGCATTAATGGAACGTGCTAGAAATGCAAAGCCTCAGGACCCATCTCAGACCTACTGAATCAGAATCTGCATTTTAATAGGATCCCCAGGGGATTCTTATGCACATTCAAGTTTAAGAAGTGCCCGTCTAGTAGACTTTATCCATGGTTATTGCTGTGGTTGCTGTCCTCGTTGTCATCATCATCATCATCATCATCATCATCATTATATGTGCAAAGTGAGAGTCACAGGGAGCACTGGTAACTAAAAACAGACAAGCAGGGCTTCCCTGGTGGCGCAGTGGTTGAGAGTCCGCCTGCTGTTGCAGGGGACACGGGTTCGTGCCCCGGTCCGGGAGGATCCCACATGCCGTGGAGCAGCTGGGTCCGTGAGCCATGGCCGCTGAGCCTGTGCGTCCGCAGTCTGTGCTTCTCAACGGGAGGGGCCACGGCAGTGAGATGCCCGCGTACCGTAAAAACAAAACAAAACAAAACAAAAAACAGACAAGCAGGCCACAGCTCAAACATGGAGACCCCTTCTGGTTATCTCACATCTTTCCCAGCTGGCCCTATGTGAGAAAATCCTACTGAGAACTTGAAGGAAGGGTCCTTTAACAGAAGGGCAGCGTGAAAAGGGGTCTCAAAGGTTCTGAACATGACTCTGCATCAGATAGATTGGTTATACAACACACAGATTTCTGAATCCCACCCTAGATCTCTTGTATCAGAATCTCCTCTGAGGGCCTTGGAATCTGGGCTTTTCAGTAATTCCAGGAATTCCTGTGCAGCCCTCCTGGCACCAGTTCACCTAATAGCATTGGGAACAGCAGTTTGGGCCCCGCTTGTTCCATTTGGTGCTGACATTTTCACTCCCACACTGTGACTCGTTGTCATAGACCTCAGATTAAACATGTCTACTATTGGGGGAATTACTAGAAATCTAAATATACCTTGGATGCTCTTGTGGCCTCCTGAACTTCTACTGCCCTGGCCAGGTTTAATTCTTCTTTTTCCCTTTTGTATTCTGTGTGGAATGGTGGGAAGAACCCCCAGATCAGGTCCTGGTTTCAGCTGTGCCATGGTTTGAATTCATTTGGGGCCAGAAGTATCACTTTGCAGATAAGGTCTGAGGACAAAAAGTTTCAGGTTAATTGTGGGCAAGCTGCTAAACCTTTCTGGTTTTTTCATCTGTAGAGTAACAGTGTTGAACTGAAGTTCCTTTTCCTAAAATCCATTGTGGGATTCTAGGAAGATCCAGGTCCATTTTCTCATCTTTCAACAATTTAATTGGCCTCTAAGTCTAGCACTGATGTTACTGCAGTATGAATGACCACAGAGCAAGCTGAAACAGACCTTTAGTGACTCTGAAAAGACTCATATACATTAATATTTACTTGGTAGAATGACATTTAGAATGTATTTTGATTAATGGTCCTGGAAATAAACAAATTCCGTATACCAGCCAGATTCTTGGAGCCTGCATTTGTTTGGGGATGTAGAAAACCAAGACATACAATTTTTCAGTCTTGTCCCTGGGCAGTAGTTTTCTTTCAAGGATTTTCAGTGGAATTTCTGTTTATTTAAAAATTGCAAGTAATTCCTTTAGAATTTAGGAAATATCGTTGATCATCATATGGAGAATATTTTAGGAGGTGAAATGGTATTGCTTCAGTTGTGCATATTTTTTTAAACTATGAGGACCCCTGTGAGGTGAGAACATGTGTTTTTTTGTTTTTTGTTTTTTTTACATCTTTATTGGAGTATAATTGCTTAACAGTGGTGTATTCATTTCTGCTTTATAACAAAGTGAATCAGTTGAGAACGTGTTTTTAAGGAGGAACTTAAATCATCCAGAAACTTCAAAGTTAGAGTCACAGGGACTCCACAGCTGGGTTGTAGAAATGCCAAGTGCAACTTAGAAGCGTCTCTGGCTAATATCAGGTCTGAAATGCACACTGAACAGGAAGCCACAGCAGGGTGAAAGAAGGCCAGGGAGGGACAATTTGTTGCTCGTGAGCCCCAGCTAAAGGAGACTGGGCTGGGAGGACGGCCTGGCACTGCCCCTTCCCACAGATCTCAGTCGTACCGCTCGCAGCGTTCTCTTTCCTATTCTTTGAACCTCACACAGCTTTCTGTTTGGGCCCTGGAGTTGTATCAGTTCACAGTTAAGGTCTGAGGAGCCAGAACGTGCTGGTGCCCCACGGTGAGGTCAGGACATGCAGACACACGTTTGTCTAACTCTCACAGTGGAATATTCTCAGAGGAATGTCTATGGCTTACCATGGTGCTGTGTTTAAAGAGACAAAGGATGAATTTTCCAATACTATGTTTTTCAAATCTTAAAAAATTTCATTAATATGTTTACTATGTTTTTCTAATAGAATTTTTAAATTGGTGAAACCACAATATGTACAGTGAAGCTGCTCTGGGTGAACTAGGGAAGGGACTCTGCCTTTTTGGTCATCTCTTCATTTCCTCTTCAAATCCTTATCAGTCCAGGTAGTCCAGTGACACAAGTACAGTTTATTAACCCCTGCTTTATGATATCACCTTTGGAAGATTTGCTTTTCTTCTTTGAAGTCTGAACCCTCACCCATATCCTTCAGCAGTCTTAGAAATTTTTAATTATCATTTTCTGGGTCTCCTGTCATCCTAGTGAAAAACATATTCCCATTTTTCAAAAGTCAGCTCATAATTCTTTTCTTGGGGGCAAACTTTGCTGGCCCTTCAAGGCTGATTTAAATGCTTCCTCCTCTGTCCTTCAATAGTGCTTTCTAGGAGCCTGTCTGGTTCCCCATGTCGCCACCTTGATAGAGGGAATCTCATGATTAGCCATTGCAGTCCCACGTTCCTGTTTCCAGAGAGATAGTTAGTGCTATGCAATGAGTGTTTTCAGATCACATTCCAGGCAGAAAGGGCCTTTTCCGAGGCATTTCATTTCATCTCGACAGAAGAATAAAGCTCATTTTGGCAGAGACTCATGAGCCTCCAAATGGAGAGTCATGTCAAAAAGACAGAAAGCTGCAGCTTCGTCCAGGCTCTCCCAGGTTGCCAAAGAGCAAAGGCAGCTGTAGGGGGAGAGAACTGAAACTTTCCAAAAGTGTCATGTGATGATAATTTAGTATTTAAATGTTATACTTTGGCATCATCCCTTAACAAAGGTAGAGCTTTTTCGGATGAATAAGAAGGAACCTGAGGCAGGAACCAGGCATCCCTATATATAGATGGGAAAAGAGGCATGGGACATACAGAAGAGGAGCAGAAAAATTGCCTTAGCCACACTGGTCCCCCAGAGAACTGGGACTGGAAAAATGTTTCTAAATCCCCTGTACTTTGTGGGCAAGTCATCATTTGCAAGTGTGTGTTGTGAACCATATACACAGAAACATGACCTGTGAGAGGATGAAGACTCAAACTGAGAAGAGCTGACCAGGGTGCTGACGTTCTCCTGACATGTCCATCAAGTTTTATGTTTTTGGTGTCTATCCTCCCACCAAAATCTTAACTGACTTTTCAACTCCTACTAGATTGCTTCCTCACTTTAGGAGCACATTTTGCACTGGATAAATACGTGTCGAAAGAGTTTCATGAGCAACTTTTTTTTCCAGTCTCCATTTAAAGCGTGAGGAGGACTTGCTCATGTCACAGACCTGAGTCCCTGCGAAATGTGATATTCTTTACTTCAGTGCTGGAAATCTAGCGCTTCTTTAGTTTGGTTAAAAGTGCCTCTTTCTTAAATCTCCTCACTTTCTCTTCACTCGAATGACCAGCACTAGCTAGCAGTTGCCTGTGGTTAGAAAAATCGCGCTTACAGCGCAAATTACTGCACGCTGTCTTCATGAGACTAACTTGTGTGCGTGCGTGCTGTGTGCTATACTGTCGCCTTCCACGTGCTGTAATTTACTGTCACCCATCTTCCTTTCCCACTAGCCTATGTGGTCCTGGCTGCAGGGATTCGTCTCCATTCATAGCTGGCTCTTCACATTTCGCATATATTTTGGCTCATGGAAAGTGTACAATAAAAGTTTGTTGAACAGATGATTTGTCTGAAATAAGTGTTTTGAGAGTATTTTAAAAATATTCATTGGTGTGCTTTGCTATTGATATAACTTTTTACCCTGTGGCTTGTCCTTTTCCTTATCTAGACAAGTGTGCTGCATTTGTTGCCTCCACTTATTTGGAATTGAAGTGACACACAGAAATAGGAAAAAAAAATCTGAGTCAATATTTTGCCTACATCTGGAGGAGGAGGAAGGGGAGAGACCTCAATGCATAGAAATTGATGGAGAAGAAAATTCTCATGAGGAAGAGTCAGGTTTCCCCCCACTCCCGAGGTTAGGAAGGATTCTCTGGGCTGGGGAGAAGGAAAGAGATGAGAGCATGGGCAGGTGTAAAGTTTGTGAGAACAGGGACCAGGGTCTGGACCTGGAGGGATATTGTGGGAAAGAGCAGTGCTAGGATCCAGACACCACGTCGCTGGCCTTGAGTAACCTCCAGCCGTGGTCTACACAGGGGCCCTATTTTCTGTACTTCTGTCCATGCTGGGTGAGGCCATCCTTCAAAAGCAGCCTGTAGGTCACCACTGATTGTCCAGAGGAAACTGCGCCCATCTGTGCCACAAAGACCTGTGAGGATGCCGTGTGAATCCCAAGCTCAAAGTGAAATCTTGGAAGCCAGATCCCTTCCAGTGGCCCCCAAGGTCTTGAATGCTGCACCTGTATTACTTCTCTGATGTCATCTCCTATAGCTTCCCCCCTTGCTCCCTGTGCTGTAGCCATGCGGGCCTCCTTGCTTTTCCTGGAGCACCCCAGGAATACTGTCAACTTAAGGCCTTTGCGCTGGCTGTTCCTCCTGCCTAGAAGGGCTCTTATCTAGAAATTCACCTGTCG